>NC_041406.2:29713580-29831080 GCF_900747795.2 Erpetoichthys calabaricus | reverse complement strand
GAAAAGACTTGATCCCTGCAAGCCTCTCATGTCAACATGAAATAACCTGTGTTTAGGCACAGTGCACAGTAAACTCAGTACAGTACACCCGCGAAATTCGCGGGGGTTACGTTCCTAGAGCACCCGCGAATTGTGAAAAACCGCAAATTATGGATGTGGTTAAAAAAATGCCTATTTTTATAGTTTAAACCCTAAATATGCCCCCAAAACACTTTAATTTAATTTCAACCTCAGCTTAATACATTACCTAAAAAAAATGCAAAGGTAAACCCGTATACTGTACAGTACTGTACTGATATGTCACCCACAGTGCTATAATGTAAAATACCAATGTTACCGGTATATGTACTGTAATATTCATGCAAGCGCGTTTTCATTGCCAGAAGCCTTAGAAAGTGCAGGGTGTTTTGATGGCATCTTGGGACTTTAACTCTTAAACTGTCACATACTTGGGGGTTAATGCATCCCTGGACACCAAATACTTTTTTTCTGCACTTTAAGTAAACTTCGCAATTCACAAAGAAAAAGTGAAATTTTAATAGAACACATTTTTTTTGATGCAAAGAGCATCACAATTACTGCAACACTGATCATTTTACACACTGCCAGTGAACTGTAAAAACAATTTTAAAAACTACTGGAACAATATGTACAAAGTGCAACTGACGCCATTGATGAAATTCAGTAAATCACTGAGCCAACTGCGCTTGAACTGGCTGCACGCAAGCACACAGAGGTAAACGCTGACGCTGGCAGGCTAAAAGCATTCACTGAGGTTAGATGACCGTGGTCTTGTTTGAAAATAGCTGTAAGTAGGGCGTGACTCGAAGGAATCTCATGTTCAAAGTCTCCGTCTCACGGGACTTCCAATCATGCCAGCGTTTTTGGAATCTTTTAATTCTAGCTGGCAACACAAATTAGATGATCTACAAGTCTCCAACTTAAAGTTTAAATCCGAACAATATATTCGATCTCTTTTCGCTGTTCCGTTATTTCACTGAGTAATAATTTCTGTTTGTTTATGCTAATGCGATCTTTCCTATCCTTTTTTTGAGACTTTCAAATTTCCGTACTTCCATTATCTCTAACCTGCTGTGCATGTGTACCACGGCAACATTTTTTAATTCTTTACAACGTTCTACTTTGTCATCTGCTCTTTGTCCTTTATTTCCGTCCCTGGGTGTGGTTACATCTCTTTCTTGCGGGACGTTTAATGCTGCTCGCGTTGTGAAGGGGGTGGGGTGGTTTGAACACACGCTAAGGAGATGCAGTCAGATCAGTTGCTGGCGAGCTGCGTGTTCTGCTTGTCGCGCTGCACGTCAATCATTTAAAAGCCTTACAGCAGCTATCCTTTTTGCCACTTAATGTTCCTGGGGGGGGTTGGGGGGGGGGGGGGTGGCGTTTCTGAATGCACGCTAAGGAGATGCGGTGGGATCATCTGCTGGCCTGCTGCTGCTGCTTGCGAACTGTGTGTTTTGCTTGTTGTGCTGTGCGTCGATCATTTAAAAGCCTGTACAGCAGATGTCCTTTTGTCTCACGTTAAAGTGTCTCTCGTGGGACATCAAAGTGTCTTCTGAGAAGATCACGTCTCGTCTCCCTTGCAATATTTTTTTTTATAATAGAAAGATTTCCTAGCCTTAGAGAATTTTTTGTTATTGGTATTTTGGACTGTTTTTCATATTTCTAAATGGGAGGATTTTGTGTATCTATCTGTTTTAATTATGGATTAACGTTTTGGTGTGATAATAAGGAATTATTGTTTGTTTTATTTACTGCAACAGTATTATGAGTGCCTGTTTGGGCATGGATGTGATTGCTTCTTACTAGGAGTCAAATCAATAGCGTCATGAGCATAATGGTTTATAAGGTGGCAATGCAGTTAATTCAAAATCAAAGTTTGACCCATTGTAGTTGTAATTCGAAGTGTTTCAGGTTAAGGTTTAAAAGCACAATGTAACTATTGGTTCCTGAATTTGATTTGCAATTATGTTTTAGGTTTAAATCCTTCTCAGGCTTGATTTTTTGTTTTTGACTTCTCTCCTTTCTTGATTCACAGTTCATCTTCTGGCCCATTATTATTTCTGGTCTTGTTGTTAGCCAATTTTTTGCCTGTTGGCATGATTGCAATCATAATTATTTAGTTATCTCTTGTTAAGGTACTCATACTCTGTTACGTTTATTATCACAGTCCTTTTCCTTAATTAATGCTTGGAACCTACAGCAAAATAATGTGTAAAACAATAGAATGAACTGCCTGCTGCCAACATCATACAACAATAAATATATGATTTCAATCATGCCAAGAGGTGGAAAATTAGCTGGCCCCAAGGACCAAAACTGTAACGAGTCAGAAGATGAACTGTGAATCGAAAAATGAGTATAGTCAAATACAAATAATCAAGCCCGAGAAGGAGCTAAACCCAAAATGCAATCACAAATCAAAGTCTGAAGCCAGCCATTAATTGTTCTTTTATGAGGGCAATCCCAAAAGTAAGGTCTCCTATTTTTTTAGAAATACAAACAACCGTTTATTTTCTATAATGTTTACATCATTTTAAAGGTTAAAGACTTATTTATTTTTCTACATAATCGCCATTTCGGTCGATGCATTTTTGTAGACGCTGTGGTAGTTTTAGAATGCCCATGTCATACCAGCTCGCTGCCATGTCCTTCAGGAAGCGTTGAACCTCATCTTTCACCTCTTCGTAGGAGCAGAATCGCCTTCCGGACAAATGTTCTTTCAACTTAGGGAACAGGTGGTAGTCATTGGGTGCCAAGTCCAGACTATAGGGTGAGTGGGTGATGAAGTTCCAACCGCCGACCTTTACGCATGTTTTCTTCAACCTTCACGACTGTCTTGTCGGAAATTGACGGTCTCCTGCGCGAACTTCGCACTTGGCTGGTAGCGTTCAACGGGAGCTCCATTTTCAAGGGCTGCCAAGCCAAGATTGAGCATCCCAGCGAAGCCGCACATGCTTTTTTGGGAGTGGAGGAAGCACCAATCACAACAGTGTGGCCAACAGCCGTACGAACAGTTCCTCTACGTCCCCACCGCTTTGGAGAACTTACTTTTGGGATTGCCATTGTACATGAGGGTAAATCAAAAGTAAAGGCAATTTGAAAATTATGTGGTAGCCGCAATGGATAGAAGGTGACGCAGTATAACACATTCATGATGTCTTCTGAATAGTTTGAAAATGCACAGAGCAGCACTTTTCCATTTGTCTAGTAAAAGTCAACATCAAATGAACATGGACACTTCTCTGCTGGATTTCACTATTGTGGAACAACATGCTGTAGTGAGATTTCTTTGGGCAGAGGAAGTGACAGTTGCATTGTCATTGAAGGAGTAACCTCAAGCTTGAGAGCTAAATCACAGACCCTTTTACAAAAATGACACAATGACATTGTTTGTTGCCCAGCATAAAAGCAGTATTCCTTGCTTGTTCACTCACTTTGGCCGGTTCAATTGCGATTATGAAGTCGAATAATTTTAGTGCTCAGTTAATGGAAACAACTACATTACTGATTACGTGGTCAAATTCTTAATGCTAATGGCAGACTTTGTTGAGAAAGTCCATGTAATTACAGTTAATAAACATGCATTATGCTGTCACCAACAAGTGTCTGTTTTGTGTTAGCATTACTCAGAAAAGTTGGGATTTGTTTCAGTGATTTGGTCACAAATTACATGGCTTAATCAAGCATGTTGCAAATAACAGTGATCATACATTCAACAAGGATCCCTGTGTTCAAGACTTTGACAATGCACATAATGTGCAAATGGTTAAGGTTCTCTGATTGCTTTACTGCAACCTTACCTTTACACTTATATTACCAGTCCTGTCTTAGTTTTGCACTAAAATGTAATTAAAATTTAGGTTAAATCACATTAGATTGTTAAAAGTCAATCTCCTGTTGTCGCTTTTGTCATCAAGAAACTCAAAAAATCCTCTCGCCAGGGTTTTATACAGTGCTACCATTTTTCATGTATTATATATGTATATTAAAATTTAGTTAGGCTCCTTGGGTAAAGAGTGACACAGCAGTGCCATGATTAGTGCTTCTGCCTCATGGATCCAGCATCCTGTGTTTGGATCTTGAGCCTTGTGTGAAGTTTGCTTATTTTCATTATATTCACGTGGATTTTTCTCCAGGTGATCCTCTTTTCTTCCTACAACCCAAAATATGCATATTAGTTTGTGATTAATGATTATAAATGACCCTGTGCTAGTGTTAGAATGAGTGGACCCTACAGTGGGCTGGGGCCTCGATATTGTTGCGATACACTCTGGCTCCCCAAAACCCTGAACAGAGGTAAATGGGTTTCAGAATGTTATGTTACATTATACCATTTGGTAAAGGTAAGATTTCTTCTAAAAAAATTACTGTGCATAAATAATAAGTGGAGTTGAGAATGTTATGTTGTTGTTCTAGAAGAACATGTGCTAATTTAAGAGTTACATAACATAGTGTTCTCCAACACTGGGTTGCAGTGTGCCAGTCCGTTACAGTGCTCACCGTTGCACACACCCATACTCAATAGAGGGTCTGTTTGGAATTGTCATTTAACCTAAACTGCATTTCTTTAGGCATATGGGACAAAAGCAGAGTACCCCAGAAGAAGAACATCACATACACAGGGAGAATGTGTCACTTGGGCAGTGATCAGATAAGAAATGTAAACCCAGGACACTAGATCCATGGGGCGGCATGGCTTAAATACATTACCACAAAACTACAACTAATTAAATAATTATAGTAATGTTGAATTTGGGAAATCAGAAAACGGAAATAGCATCCAGTCTAGAATCCATGAAAATTAAGCGAGCAACAATACAGTCAGATCTATCATCATAGTAAAAATTAACCAGATAATAAATTATTTTATTTAACACCATTAGTACATTGTCATAGGCTGCTTTAATAATTACAATGTAGTATCAGACTTAAAAATGTAGACAGAATAAAGGTGAGTCTTAATTCTATCTTGTGTTTTCATGTAGTATTAATTGAAATGTTTCTGAATGGCACGAATCTCCAGATATAGTCATTGCAAGTCGGAATGCTCCCCTCATGTAGTTTGTACATTTTCTTATTGTTTTCTTTCTGAAATATTTAGCCTGTTGACATGAATTAAACTGATCCCAGGAATTATCAAAATAAATTTTGTTTGTACCATGAACAAAGTGGTCACGTTACACATCGTGGCAAAATTCATGAAATCAAGAATGAATACAACAGAGTAAAGAATTATTTAAAGCAACTGTACCAAGTATGCCATTCTTATGTATTTTATTTTACATGTCTAATTCCTGTAAGGCTGTCAGTTGATTGGTGCTTTTATATTGCGCACATATATACTTAATGTGTATATACAGTGCATCCGGAAAGTATTCACAGCGCATCACTTTTTCCACATTTTGTTATGTTACAGCCTTATTCCAAAATGGATTAAATTCATTTTTTTCCTCCGAATTCTGCACACAACACCCCATAATGACAACGTGAAAAAAGTTTACTTGAGGTTTTTGTAAATTTATTAAAAATAAAAACATTGAGAAAGCACATGTACATAAGTATTCACAGCCTTTGCCGTGAAGCTCGAAATTGAGCTCAGGTGCATCCTGTTTCCTCTGATCATCCTTGAGATGTTTCTGCAGCTTAATTGGAATCCACCTGTGGTAAATTCAGTTGACTGGACATGATTTGGAAAGGCACACACCTGTCTATGTAAGGTCCCACAGTTGACAGTTCATGTCAGAGCACAAACCAAGTATGAAGTCAAAGGAATTGTCTGTAGACCTCCGTGACAGGATTGTCTCGTGGCACAAATGTGGGGAAGGTTACAGAAAATTTTCTGCTGCTTTGAAGGTCCCAATGAGCTCAGTGGCCTCCATCATCCATAAGTGGAAGAAGTTCGAAACCACCACGACTCTTCCTAGAGCTGTCCGGCCATCTACACTGAGCGATCGGGGGAGAAGGGCCTTAGTCAGGGAGGTGACCAAGAACCCGATGGTCACTCCGTCAGAGCTCCAGATGTCCTCTGTGGAGAGAGGAGAACCTTCCAGAAGGACAACCATCTCTGCAGCAATCCACCAATCAGGCCTGTATGGTAGAGTGGCCAGACAGAAGCCACTCCTTAGTAAAAGGCACATGGCAGCCCACCTGGAGTTTGCCAAAAGGCACCTGAAGGACTCTCAGACCATGAGAAAGAAAATTCTCTGGTCTGATGAGACAAATATTGAACTCTTTGGTGTGAATGCCAGGCATCACGTTTGAAGGAAACCTGGCACCATTCCTACAGTGAAGCATGGTGGTGGCAGCATCATGCTGTGGGGATGTTTTTCAGCGGCAGGAACTGGGAGACTAGTCAGGATAAAGGGAAAGATGACTGCAGCAATGTACAGAGACATCCTGGATGAAAACCTGCTCCAGAGCTCTCTTGACCTCAGAGTGGGGCGACGGTTCATCTTTCAGCAGGACAATGACCCTAAGCACACAGCCAAGATATCAAAGGAGTGGCTTCAGGACAACTCTGTGAATGTCCTTGAGTGGCCCAGCCAGAGCCCAGACTTGAATCTGATTGAACATCTCTGGAGAGATCTTAAAATGGCTGTGCACCGACGTTTCCCATCCAACCTGATGGAGCTTGAGAGGTGCTGCAAAGAGGAATGGGCGAAACTGGCCAAGGATAGGTGTGCCAAGCTTATGGCATCATATTCAAAAAGACTTGAGGCTGTAATTGCTGCCAAAGGTGCAAGGACAAAGTATTGAGCAAAGTCTGTGAATACTTATGTACACGTGATTTCTCAGTTTTTTTATTTTTAATAAATTTGCAAAAGCCGCAAGTAAACTTTTTTCACGTTGTTATTATGGGGTGTTGTGTGCAGAATTCTGAGGAAAAAAAATGAATTTAATCCATTTTGGAATAAGGCTGTAACATAACAAAAGGTGGAAAAAGTGATGCGCTGTGAATACTTTCTGGATGCTCTGTATAATATAAATAATACTTCTGATTATTATTAGGTTCATTAAACATTATGCAGTATTGGAACCATTGACGTTAGTAGCACATTTCCTTCTCATGCTGTTTTCTTGTGTTTCATTTATTATTAGAACTATTGCTTGTGCTGTTGATTTATTTATGAATGGGGAGGCAGAACAGAGTTATAACAAGTATATAAAGTACTAGATCTCCCACAGACTGCAAAGAACAGTAGCCATACATCATCAGGTGTCCTTTTCTTTTTATATTCAGTACCTGTCCTACACCAAGCATAGCAGTTTCAGTCATTTGTGTTTGATTTATGTCTACTATTGTTCTTTTTGAACAATATCTTGTGTTTCAGCTGCCACTGCTCGTCACCTTAGGGATTTTTCCACTGAGAACTAGTTTGATTTGTGTGGTTTTGCACATGTTGGCTGCAGTGTATACTACTCTCACTATTGAGGGTCTTTTTAACGATTGACTGGTCAGCTGGCATGACATTTTTTGAGTACAGGAAAGTGAATTGCTTTTCCGTTTACTCATTTCAAATAGGTCATTTGTCCAGGAAACACATTCTATGAACTGTTGAAAACTGGTGGTAAAATATGAGGCTTTGCCTCCTGACGGAAGGCAATTTTTTGACTGTGTATATTAATCATGTATTGTGCTCCATGTTAATAAAATATATAGTAAATATGTGTGAGATCTATCAAGTATAATTCCTTTGAGAATATCATTAATTCATATCAGTATTATATCACAGTTTACTTAATTGAATATTGTTTATACTAGAAAAATAATTCAGTAATGTGTTAGTGTACAACATAGTGTAGACATGTGTATTAGTTCAATACTGTTGGAATGCATAAACATCAATGCCCATCGTTTTTGTGAATGGCACATTTACAAATCCAATTAGTGATAACATAAGATTCCTTGAAAAATGCTTAACGATGCAATAAATAGGAAATGTCTACCTTATATTGTCTTGTACATAAAAAATATTCAAATCTGATAAAATTTCATAATAAGGCTATAAAGGGGCACATACAACAATCTCCAGTTTAGCAAATTTGTATGCACTCCCTTGGTGAATGTCTTTATTTGTGTTAACAGCCAAGCCTGTAGAATGTTTTTCTGCGTGAAAAGAATAGGTATATATATATGCATTAATAGTGGATTGTAGTATTTCCTTTATCGAACAACTGCAGAGAAAACATATCTTCTTTTCCAGTTTTGCAAATATTTAAAGTTCAAAATGATTTTCTGATAGTTTTAGTTTTTATTAAGTAGATACTGTTACACAATAAGATTATATTTAAGTTCATCTGTTCTCTGTGTGCTTTTATTAAGAGTGGTATGGAGTGACAGTGATTAGGCTGTTGTGTCACAGTCTCCAAAACCTGGATTTGATTCCTGACTTTTTACTTTCAGTATGGTGTTTTAATTTTCTTCTAGTTTATTCATTTATTTTTTCTCGGGTGTCTTGGCGTCTTGCTAGACCTCAAAGCCGTGCATGTTAGGTACAGTAAGTGGTGATTCTAAAGTGGACCTGTATGAGTGAGTGATAGAGATCTCTGCACACAGATTTAAGACTTTTGCAGCTGCCAAAACTGCAGTTACTAAATACTTACTTTTTGAATATTTAAGGTGATCAATTATTTTATGTTTTATATTTGTAATTCATTTAGACAACTTTGTAGAGATCTGTTTTCACTTTCATATTCAAGAGTCCTTCTGTGGTAATCAGTTTAAAATAACCAAATTAAATCCACTGTGTTTCAATGTTGTACAACAATAAAATATGAAAACCTCATAGGGGCAGGGGTGAATATTTTTTACAGGCATTATAGTTCTGTACTTCTAAGATACTGTATTATCTTCTTTACAAAAAAGATCTGTAGTGTGTTTTGTATTGTTCAATAAACTCTGTCTTGGTGCCAGTATTTAAATTGTGACTATCACACAATAACAATGTTATGTTTTATACTAGAAGGATACTGTATATATTGAATACTGTATTCTGCATATGAAGCCATATTAACTTATCTGTACCTTCATCCTCTTTTTTTTAATAACATCCTCTTATCTACTTTAACAAAGTAATGAATGTTAAAGAGTTTTATAAGCTAGACACTGTCTGCATAGTTAGATTTTTTTTTCTTTTTTTATTCCTAGGTAGTAGTTGGAGACATGCCCACTTGTTTTTCAGCTTTTTTCTTCAAAAAATATAAAAATGCTTTGTAAAAAAAAGCAGATATGTACCTTTTCTTGTCATTTAGTCTCTGCTCTGTCATGTTATTGTAGAAATGCAATTTCAAATCAAAAGGAAGTAAAATATCCAGGCTATTAGCAGTTGCTTTGTACTCATTTGTAAAATATATCCCACAAGAATGCAAACGTTGTTTCTGCAGATAGATCAATCAAACCTTATTATTCTATGAAGGTAAGACATGTTGATGATACTTATTTGTGTCTGCTGGATTTGATAAATTGCTTTCTAGAAAAAAAAGATATTTTCACTGTCTAAATTGTCACTGTTGGTGCTTTCTAAGTCAAAAGTGGTTGGAAAATTTAAGTTCCATCCACAAATTGCACATATTTTTTATTATGCTGACTACAGCAATGCCATAAGCTTGCTATTTTATGAGATATGTAAATTTTTCTATTGATAAACAACATTATTAATGGCACCATTGAATTTCATTGTTGCCAGAGCAAGCAACAGTGTTGCAGTGTCTATTAATGCTAGAAACATTCACTCTCTGTTGATTTTCTGTTCTTCCATTTTTGTACTGTTGGCACTGAAAAAGATGGTAATCACTAACTTTTATAGCTCATTATTTATGTGAGGTATTAATTTAAACAATATAAGATTCTGGAATACGTGGAATCATCCATTATATTCGTTTTAATTTTGCCTAAGAATGCATTTTTACAATATGTGGGTCTGAAAATATTCTTTAAAAGAACACATTGAATTAAGCGAAAACCATCCTAGTCAGTATTAACAATACTACATTTTGTTGAGCTTGTCAAAAGTTTGGGTAATGATTACTTTAATGATCTGCTTCCTGATATTAATGTATGAACTCATCTGCATTAAGAGAACTCAGCAGTTTGAGGTAGTTTGAAAGTTGTCTGACATCTGTTTTACTGCTTTTTTGCTGAATACTCCTCAGGCACTAACACTACTGCAAATCTTTTTTATTTTTTTTATTAAATTACTGCCTGCATACCTAGCTTATCTTAAAGTTTTCCAGTAGAAGACAGGCACAGCATTTGTCCCTGCTTTCAGGATTTCTTTAGGTAGTTATTTGATTTTATTTGTTTCTAAAGGTAGAGCAGAGGTTAAAAAAGTTATATTCAATAAATATAACACATTATTTATATGATGTGTGTCCATTTACTGACCTACTTGTCCTGGTTAGGATCCTGGTATTCCAAAACAAATCTGGTAAATAGCTGATACAGAATAGTTAGGCCAAGGGAATAATTTGCTAGGTTCATTGCATGTTTATGTACTGTATTTAAAATGCAAAGATGTTTGACTGACTGATTGATCACTCACTCACTCTCTTATCAAAAATAGTATTCCTTGTTTAGTTAAAAAGCTGAAGTTTGGCAGGATTGTACATCTAGGTCAGTAGGTATCTGCCAGTAAAGGGCATTTCGATATATAAATATTTAGAGTAAAATAAAAACTAAATAGCCCAAAATCTCAAACCTGCTTTTACTAGATTGATTGAAATTTGGTGACATTATTAAACAAAGAAAATTAGCCAACCCATGTTTATTTGTCGATTAAACTTTTTTTTTTGTCGATATTAATATTAATGCTATAGTTATATTAACATGCATA
Source organism: Erpetoichthys calabaricus (assembly GCF_900747795.2). Taxonomy (NCBI): domain Eukaryota; kingdom Metazoa; phylum Chordata; class Cladistia; order Polypteriformes; family Polypteridae; genus Erpetoichthys; species Erpetoichthys calabaricus. The sequence continues at coordinate 29,820,227 of NC_041406.2, read as the reverse complement.
CTTTGTGCTATGCTGAGCGGGAGCTATTTGCAAAGATAGGCCGCTGCAGAACTAATTGACAGGCTATGCAAACAACTGCACTGACAAATAGGGTGTAGGGATGAATGAAGAAGGGTCAGTGCCTTGGACAGGAAAAAAGAGACGGGGTCTCATTTTGACGTGTATGGTGAGGTGCAAAACAAAAAGAGAAAGTTTGTTGAGCTTCAAGGAAGACATGGTTTCAAAGCTTTAGTTGTGAACAAGGGTGTTGCCTCACTAGACATGAAAAAGGGAGGGAGAAAGAAGTAGCAGATCCAAGACAAGAAGATTCTGACGACCTTAGTTTAAAGTTAACGGGTTCCCCACAAGCTGCTCAATTGTAATATACATTTACATATATGGAATTTGATGCTGTACCTCCCTGAGCTCTGAAATTCTTTACATATTCATTCACATTTGTGGACTTGTGGACCACACAAAACTGACAAAAAACACAAAAATAAGTACTTAAGTAAACTAAGTAAAACTTTAAAAATTGTAAACATATAATAATGATAATTATATATACTCAAATTTCACATTATTCCAACAAATTACTTGTTTCAATTTCAAACAACAGAGTGTTCTGTGAAATTGTTTTTTTTAACATAAAAAAAAAAAACAAGTCACTAGGAAATTTAGGATTTGTTCAAATGCAGGAATGTTTTGCTCATGGGCAATTGTATGTAGTATTTTCAAGAATAAGCACCTCCTTTGATCTAATAATATACCCATTATTACCCATTATTATTACTTGTTATTTGACTGATACGTTTATCCAAGGTGACGTAAAATATCTGAGTAATATATTTGGTTACATTTCTTTTGTTTTTACCAATTAGAGCAATTAGAACATAGGCAGATGAAGTGACTTGTTTGTAGTATCACAGTGTTGGTAGCAGGATTTGAACATAAAACTTCAAGTCCTAGGTCCAAAGTCGTAACCACTAAATCACACTGCCAATAACATTAGCCCTTGATATATATATATATCAAAGGCAATATATAGCAACACATTAAGTGGGGGGGGGGTGACTAAGTCAGTATGATCAAGGGGGGGGTGTATAGTTTATTTATTATGTACATGTTCTTAAGTTTGCATATGCTGGATTTATGTCCAAGTGTCTGTTGATGGCGTTTTCGGCCAACTCTCTGGCACTTTTAGTACTGGCCTTAAATTTTACTTTTACATTGTCCCAGTTTGAATGTGTGTCCTGTTGATTTAGTATGTGCATAGATCAATGATAGTGCGTCCTTCCTTCTGACGCCGTTGCGATGTTCCTGTACACGTGTTGAGATTCTTTTTGAAGTTTGTCCTATGTATACCGCTGAGCAAGAATTGCATGGGATACTATAAACTGTGTTTTGTGTTTCTGCTGTTGATTTCTTGTTTTTGGCATTAAAGAGGACTGTGCGCAAATTGTTCGTGGGTTTGTGTGCTATTCTGACGCCCCACTGGGTCAGGATGCGCGCTGTACCTTCTGACACCTTGTGGTGATAAGGGAGTGAGTGCCAGATGGGGTGGGGGTTCTGATTTAAGTCAATTGTTTGCTGATTTATTTGGCGTCTCATGTGTAAGCTACGATTAATGAATGTTTTAGAGTATCCGTTTGAGGTGAAAAGGTGGAAGAGATAGCGTCTCTCATTAATTTTTGTTTCCTTAGTATTACAATGAGTGTGGACTCGTCTGAATAGGGTTTTCACACAGCTCCGTTTATGAGATACCGGGTGGTTGCTGGTGAAGTGTAAAATCTTGTCTGCATAGCATTCTTTGCGGTAAACACTTGTGGTCAGGGTGGCGTCATTATTTCTTTTTCTTCTTCTTATCAAAAGAAATAATGACGCCACCCTGACCACAAGTGTTTACCGCAAAGAATGCTATGCAGACAAGATTTTACACTTCACAGTCCTCTTTAATGCCAAAAACAAGAAATCGACAGCAGAAACACGAAACGCAGTTTATAGTATCCCATGCAATTCTTGCTCAGCGGTATACATAGGACAAACTTCAAAAAGAATCTCAACACGTGTACAGGAACATCGCAACGCCGTCAGAAGAAAGGACGCACTATCATTGATCTATGCACATACTAAATCAACAGGACACACATTCAACTCAGGAAAGCTCAGGAATAAAAACTACTTTATGATACGTGATTCATTTTTTCTCCCTTTGTGGATCTCCAGCTGCAAATATGCAAACCATATCACAGACCTTCTCTTCCATATATATATATATATATATATATATATATATATATATATATATATATATATATATATATATATATATATATATATACTAGCAAAATACCCGCGCTTCGCAGCGGAGAAGTAGTGTGTTAAAGAGGTTATGAAAAAAAAAGGAAACATTTTAAAAATAACGTAACATGATTGTCAATGTAATTGTGTTGTCATTGTTATGAGTGTTGCTGTGTTTTATATATATAAAATACACACACACACATATAAACATATATATACATATACACATATATATACATATCTACATATATATATATATATATATATATATATATATATATATATATATATATATATACACATCCACATATCAACATATATATATACACATATATACACACACACACGCTTTATGGGTGATGATTGTTTTAGTCTTTTTATCTTTATTTTATTTTATTGTAGAATCAACTCCTATCTGCGCACAGCAGGGCAGCCGTGGGCGGATGCGTATGGTGTATTCACTCCATGTTATCGTGCATTGCGCTGTCAGTGGTATTTTGATAAAAGAATTTGAACAACATATAAGAAGCGTATAAATTATTAAACAGTAAAACATTAACATTTAAGAAGTAAAGTTACATTAAGTACTACTGCAGTGCCTTCGGGTATACCTCATTTTTTGTTTGCCCATTACATGCTTAAATGTATACATTTTTTGGTGCACCTACCCGAGAACACGCGACATATAACCGAGCGTGGGAGAAGCATGGATTTTAAACACGCGTTGAGTTCATCTGCTGGTCTCCCTCGTGGAATAACTGGTAATGTTTGACTAAAATGTACAGCGAGTAAAACGACATTACCTCCTATTTTTTTTTTTACGATCTCTGAGATCTTGCTTTTTTCGGTTCAAGGCTTCATAAGCTCTTTTATGTTGTATGGTGTACTTATCCCAAACCATCATCTTTGAATGTTGCAAGACTTTCGCCTTGTATGTAGATCTTTTCATTGTTCATTGCATTCCTAGTCTGAATCACAATCTGATTGTATGGGTGGTTACCTGGCACTGTAGGGTTGCCACCCGTCCTTTAAAATACGGAATCGTGCCGCGTTTGAGAATGAAATTGCGCGTCCCGTTTTGAATCAATACTGGACGGGATTTATCCCGTATTTTTTTTATCATTTTTTTTTTTAAAGCAGCGTCTCATGCAAATCATCCCACACGCATTTTATGAAGATGCCTCCTTTCCTACTTTTGATTGGGTAATACTTGATGTCATCGTTAGTTTGATTGGTGTTTTTAACTGTCCAGTGAGGAGGGCGTGTCTTTTAAGTACAGTCTGCAAAGTGTTGGCACTGAGATGTGGCGTCAGCGGCATAGTTGAAGCCCCTAACGTTGCGGTCAGCAAGTCGGCTAACATCTGCCATGTGCCGTCTTTCAGTTGCGAGAAGCAGATCATAGAATGGTTGAAACTGTTGCCCCTAACGTTGCGCCACGGCGTGTGGTTCGTTTATACCTCGTGTCTTCTCATTAAACTTTTATCTCGCGAATATGTTATTGCAATCCGCAGCGGGAGCGTTTCTATAAACTTAATTTAAACTTACGTTTTATACCGTGCTTTGTTTCCCTTATGAACATGCTTGTATGCTTAACTCGCTCCGTTCTCAATTGTTTAATTAATTTTTTGCTCTTCGCTGTTTGCGGCTGTTCCTCCATTTCCCCCTACTTCGTTCTTTTATCTCGCGAATATGTTATTGCAATCCTTAACGGGAGCGTTTCAATAAACTGATTGAAAATAGTTTTGCATTTACCTTTTTAGTAAAAGGCGAGCTTTTAAGCCTGAGAAATCACCCCGTAAATGCACACGTTTAATTGGACATGTGTTAATATGTATGGTTACACAGTATTAAAAGACAGTGAACAACGTCAGTTACCTTTCTTCCCGTGTTTGATAAAAGGTGAGCTTTTAAGCCTGAGAAATCACCCCGTAAATGCACACGTTTAATTGCACATGTGTTAATATGTATGCTTACACAGTATTAAAAGACAGTCAAAAATTAACGTCATTTACCTTCGTTCCCGCGTGTGACTCGTGCTGTAAATGTCTTCCTTGTTTTTAGTTCACGTGATTACGTAGGAGACGTGATGACGCGATACGTGACTCCGCCTCCTCCATTACAGTGTATGGACAAAAAATATGTTCCAGTTATGACCATTACGCTTTGAATTTCGAAATGAAACCTGCCTAACTTTTGTAAGTAAGCTGTAAGGAATGAGCCTGCCAAATTTCAGCCTTCCACCTACACGGGAAGTTGGAGAATTAGTGATGAGTGAGTCAGTCAGTCAGTCAGTCAGTCAGTGAGGGCTTTGCCTTTTATTATTATAGATATATATATATATATATAATTTTTTTTTTTTTTTATAAGCTAAAAATACAGTATTATATACAGAAAGTACTCAGTTAGTTACAAAACACTTCTGGTACGTATCCAACAGCACCTTAACTGAAGCCCCAATTGTCTTACATTTTCCAAGTGCAACTGGGTAACATACTGTAGTTATTTATATATGTGGCTTTGGCTTTAATTTGTCAGTTAGAAAGGAATTTACAGTAGCATGCATCTCCAATTTTTAAATATTTGTAGTTTCCTACAAGTCTTTTGTTTTAACTCATTTTAAGCAAAAAAAACTTAAACTTAAAACAGATTCATGGCACTAAAGCAATATACTTTTCAGTAAAATATTAAGGTAGTCACTCTCAGAGTTATTTTTTTTAATACTTTCAAATATTTATCTAAAGATATGTACGGTAAATTTTAATGTTATACAGATGCTCTCTGTTTCCTATTCAACCATGGTATTCCATGTTCAATCAGAGTTCATATTTACAGTGGTGTGAAAAACTATTTGCCCCCTTCCTGATTTCTTATTCTTTTGCATGTTTGTCACACAAAATGTTTCTGATCATCAAACACATTTAACCATTAGTCAAATATAACACAAGTAAACACAAAATGCAGTTTGTAAATGGTGGTTTTTATTATTTAGGGAGAAAAAAAAATCCAAACCTACATGGCCCTGTGTGAAAAAGTAATTGCCCCCTGAACCTAATAACTGGTTGGGCCACCCTTAGCAGCAATAACTGCAATCAAGCGTTTGCGATAACTTGCAATGAGTCTGTTACAGCGCTCTGGAGGAATTTTGGCCCACTCATCTTTGCAAAATTGTTGTAATTCAGCTTTATTTGAGGGTTTTCTAGCATGAACCGCCTTTTTAAGGTCATGCCATAACATCTCAATTGGATTCAGGTCAGGACTTTGACTAAGCCACTCCAAAGTCTTCATTTTGTTTTTCTTCAGCCATTCAGAGGTGGATTTGCTGGTGTGTTTTGGGTCATTGTCCTGTTGCAGCACCCAAGATCGCTTCAGCTTGAGTTGACGAACAGATGGCCGGACATTCTCCTTCAGGATTTTTTGGTAGACAGTAGAATTCATGGTTCCATCTATCACAGCAAGCCTTCCAGGTCCTGAAGCAGCAAAACAACCCCAGACCATCACACTACCGCCACCATATTTTACTGTTGGTATGATGTTCTTTTTCTGAAATGCTGTGTTCCTTTTACGCCAGATGTAACGGGACATTTGCCTTCCAAAAAGTTCAACTTTTGACTCATCAGTCCACAAGGTATTTTCCCAAAAGTCTTGGCAATCATTGAGATGTTTCTTAGCAAAATTGAGACGAGCCCTAATGTTCTTTTTGCTTAACAGTGGTTTGCGTCTTGGAAATCTGCCATGCAGGCCGTTTTTGCCCAGTCTCTTTCTTATGGTGGAGTCGTGAACACTGACCTTAATTGAGGCAAGTGAGGCCTGCAGTTCTTTAGACGTTGTCCTGGGGTCTTTTGTGACCTCTCGGATGAGTCGTCTCTGCGCTCTTGGGGTAATTTTGGTCGGCCGGCCACTCCTGGGAAGGTTCACCACTGTTCCATGTTTTTGCCATTTGTGGATAATGGCTCTCACTGTGGTTCACTGGAGTCCCAAAGCTTTAGAAATGGCTTTATAACCTTTACCAGACTGATAGATCTCAATTACTTCTGTTTTCATTTGTTCCTGAATTTCTTTGTATCTTGGCATGATGTCTAGCTTTTGAGGTGCTTTTGGTCTACTTCTCTGTGTCAGGCAGCTCCTATTTAAGTGATTTCTTGATTGAAACAGGTGTGGCAGTACTCAGGCCTGGGGGTGGCTACGGAAATTGAACTCAGGTGTGATACACCACAGTTAGGTTATTTTTTAACAAGGGGGCAATTACTTTTTCACACAGGGCCATGTAGGTTTGGATTTTTTTTCTCCCTAAATAATAAAAACCATCATTTAAAAACTGCATTTTGTGTTTGCTTGTGTTATATTTGACTAATGGTTAAATGTGTTTGATGATCAGAAACATTTTGTGTGACAAACATGCAAAAGAATAAGAAATCAGGAAGGGGGCAAATAGTTTTTCACACCACTGTATATATTTCTGAAATGTCTTGTCTATGCATAGAAAAGCCCTGGAAATTGAATATGTTATTGAATATATTTTAAACAAATACTTGGTTTTAACTTCAAAAAATTATTGTATACTACACTTGGGGTTTGTGATTTTGGCTTCATATAAGATTTTTTCTCTCGGTTTTGCCCTTAAAACTTGTGCTATTCTCACTTTTGTGTTTCTCCTGAGTTCAACCCTGATTTCTCTTGAGTACCCTATTGCTTTGTTCTGCTAAGTCATCTCCTGCCAAGTCTTGTCTCTTTTCTCATAAAAAGCCTTGGGTGCTAGTATGTATACTTAACAAAAATGTCAGTTTAATTAGAGTTTATGTTAAATAATCCGGGGTGGACAAGTTTTAAATGTATTTCGTAGTCTCCTTTACTTTAGTTTAGTCTGTGTATACGGCTGTATTCATATTTGTCACAGTCGTACAATTAAGTGGGCCCTTCATGTTCATAAAGATGTGGTTTAGGCCTGAAAAAGCATGATCACATTCTGTAGTGTTTTAATTAATAGGTTTTACAACCTCCAGTATAACACAGAGGGTGGTGTTATTTTCTTTTAGGAGCCAAGAGTAGTAATGGTGAGCGTCTTTATTGTTTATAAAATTCCTCTTGTGCACTTTCTGTGACTACTTAAGGCAATATCGTTTTAATGAGGTATAGCCCTCATATTTCGAAAGGTTAATGTCCATCTTCTAAGGCTGAACACTTGAAAATGTGATTAACAAGATGCTGAATATTTTAGGTAATTTTCTCAGTGATACCAAGCCCTGTTAGTTGAAAAAAGTTTGTTTCAAAGTTGTACAGTTCATGAAATTACTCAATAATACATAATCATTTTTTAGATATTACAGACTGTATATTATAATAAACAATTTAATGTTACTATGCTTTCTCACCTTTTCAATCCTAAAATAAATTTTGCCTGAAAACAATGGATCATTTTTATATGGGATTTCTGGATGCTGTCTACATACAAGACAGTATTTTCTTAGACTTGGTTGTGTTGCTGTCCCCTCCCTGCAGTCATCAGCACTTTGCAAAATGTTTTACAAAGTGTGCATTAATTATTACCTTATGTATATTGAGGTAAACTATAAGAGAATGTGATTAACATTTGATATTCTTGCCCTCACTGTACCAGTTGCTTTAAGGCTAACGCCGTTGCAGGTTTGTTAGACAGTAGTTATGGCATTCTGGCACACTATAAGCATCTGCTTTTAAATGCAAAAAACAAACTAAGATTGAATATCAAGAATTAGGACTTTTGTTTTTATCGAAATAGTTTTTGATTTGGAAAATATGGCATGATCCAAATTTCCTAAACAATCTGGTAGCCTGCTGGGCTTTGTGAGTCTGTAGTTTAGTTGTCGCAAACTAAATCGGATTACCGATTTGTTCACCTCTGTATAATGTTCCACATTTGCAATCTGGAAAAAACAGAATGACTGTCAAATCAAAAACTTACAAATTCTTCCTTATTTAACATTAAGAAAGAAGAAATTATTCAGTGCAAAAGCTGTTAAGCCCTTTTAGTACAGGTTAATCATTTAGACATCTAAATGGTAGCTTTCACTTTTAGTATAATTAAGATTCTGACACCGGCTTCGGACCACTACAGAGGTCTGTTGTAAGCTGGGAATTGCATGCCAATCGTAAAAGCTAGTACATTGGAAGAAGTTGTGATCAGGGTTTGTGTGGCTTCTGGAAGAAAAGTGAATGAGCTCCCTAAACCAAATAAATTGAATATATACAATTAATTTACATAGACAATGATATTTTTCACCTTTATTTATTTATAACTTTACAATTGGGCCTTCAATTTGTGTCATTTTTCTCCAAGCCTTAACTCCCACCAGCTCTCTATTGACTCTACTCTAACTTTAACAGTTTCACTTTTGGCTCTGTTTTTATACAACTAACCAAGGCACCAATAAATTTGGTTTTATAATATCTTTTGCATGGCAGGCTTTTTGAAAATTTATACCTGCTTGGGTTTTGCGCTGTTAATATTCATAGGTGCCCTATTTCTTTTCTACGCTGGTCCATTGTAGGTATCCATGCACTCAGTGGTCTTTTTGAGGACTCAAGACTTCTTCAAACCTTCATTCTGTTACATTTTTTGTAAATTTTAAGTGTCTAATTTTCTTAAGTTTGCGCTATATAAATGCAAAAAAAATTATTAAAATTATTATCCTCCTCCATTTCATTTGTCATTTTTTTCTCAATTTAGTTTCTACAAATATAGTTAAGTCCAAAATCTGTATCCATATTTTATGCCAATCGATGTGAAGCAATGAAGAAACTTTATTTTGTCTCCCTAAATTAGGGTTCAGATTTGGCACCTTTGATTTTAACTAAGTAGGAATTCAACTTTAAAAGCTGTCAAAATTTCCAACAAAATCTCAATCATCAATTTATAGAATAAAAAAATATTCACAGAATTTATACAATGGACCATGAAACTCTTTGTAATAGGATTTGCTCCTAATCCAGTTTACAATTTATTTTCTCTGAAAGTTCCCAGTTCCTTCCTTCATATGTTCAGGTCCTGCCCTTCCTATATCTTTGTGCTCCTCCATTTCCAACTCCTTTTGCTCCATTTTAAATATTACTATTGCTTGTTCTCCACAGCTTTTTCTTTTAGATTTTTAATTGTACTGCTTTTTATATTTTAATAAGAAGTTGTTTTCCATAAGCTGTATAGTATATCTGCTAAGATCCTCCTGGAATCTCAATGGAAACATTTAAATCAGTGTTCAATACATGCCTGGAGGAATTTATTTTTCAACTTCTTTTAGAACTTGCATCTGCTTGCATTAACGTCTCTTCTTCATCCACTTTATCATCATTGGAAAAAGGAACTGCTTGTATTAAAACCTGTTTGGTTTGATGTAATCAGGATATGAAAATTGCTGTGCTGTTAGCATAACACTTGTTTTTCTCTCTATGCCTGCTTCTCCTCTTAGTCATCTTCAAATGGCAGAGGAGCTGTTGGTGGATGGCATATGTTTCTGTTATTTTTGATGTTTGAGAATTTCCTCATCAGCTTGTTGCCCCTCTTTTTTCTCTCTTCCAGAATCGATAAAAGTTGTTTACAAATTAAGTGAAAGATTTACAGTCACTGAATATTATTCAAATTAAAACAAAGTTGCTGCATATCTCACTACTCATCATCACAATATTATTATATAACTTGTACATTTCTGACATGTTTGTGGTTGGTAAGATGTGCGTATATTACAGAAATATTGTCATTTGTTTAACAATTCAGATGTAGAATTGGCAAAGAATTAGTGAAGAACTGAGGAATTGGCTGATCACACATTAGATGTAGCAGACTGATTCCAGTCAGTTATTGTTTTATTGCCACCTCATTACTTGCTGTACGTACAAAAAAGGTAACACTTTTCCCAGAGTTCCATCCCTGAGAATATTAACTGCCTTTTTGGTATACCACCTCTTCAGCAGAACAGTATGTATAATAAATGGCCATTATGATAATATAATATGTCAGTTCTCTTCATGCTAATATTTTGTGGTCAACATTTTTTTTTCTCATTATGACAAAATTCAGTGCTAAAAAGTTTGATTTCAATAGTTTTAAGATATACTTCTCATAGAGAATATGCATGCTGGAACTACAGAATAGAAATTCTCTAGCTTTGTTGCTTCCGAAATCCTACTCTCCCCATCCACCCTGCAGACTTCTAAATCACATTTTTCCATTAAAAAAAAGTTCTGGTCACATCTCTCACTTGACTACTTCAGTGCTATCAAATTCCTCCAAACAAACAATAAAGGTATTTAAAGACCAGTTTTATGCTCTGTCAGCCAACCTTGTAAATCACTATATAAGTGATCTACATTTGTAATTCTGATGTTTACAAATTTTTACAGGAAAAAAATAATACATCTGTTTTTAGTGGCTCATTTAGGATTTTCATCCTGATTTTGCTGTTAAGAAAATAAAAGTGATCAAGAAAATGGCACATACGTATTTTCCTTTTACGATACTTGCACAGAGATATGATTATTTGGTGAATTGTGAATACTGTACCCATCTTCTAACATGCATTCTTTGACTGTAAGAACATGTTTCACCTTCTCAAGTTAATTTTGTTCTTGCCAGTGTGGTGAAGCAGTGGTTAATACTCCTTGCTCACAACTCTCAAGCTACTGCATTCAAATCCTGGTCTGGTCACTGCTTGTATGGAGTCTGCATACCCTACCTGTGTTTGTGTGGCCTTTTATATTGGAAGGATAGTTTTCCATCGACATCCCAAAGACATTTATATTGCAATAATGGAAGGGTTTAAAGTGGCCAAATGAGGGCATAGGTATTTCAGTGAGTGTATTACAGCACGTGATGGACTGGTGCCCCTTCCAGAGTTGATGCCTACTTCGTAGCTAGTGCTTCCAAGACAGGCAACATCTTGGCAAATATTGTTTTAGAAAATGAATGGATGAACAGTTTTTATATTTAGGTGTTGGGGCTGCATCAAACAAGCCCTTTTTTATTTCATTAAAAGGAGACCAGACTGAAAATGCAAATAACACTTCTTTACTTATTTTGTCATTCTTTCATTTCCAGACTGAAAACATGTTTATAGCTGTCATTGAGCTGGTATAATTTATAATAAAACATGACATATCAGTAACATGGCATAGTGAGCTTATTGAGCAGATACAGTTAGGTCCATAAATATTTGGACAGAGACAACTTTTTTCTAATTTTGGTTCTGTACATTACCACAATGAATTTTAAATGAAACAACTCAGATGCAGTTGAAGTGCAGACTTTTAGCTTTAATTCAGTGGGGTGAAGAAAACGATTGCATAAAAATGTGAGGCAACTAAAGCATTTTTTTAACACAATCCCTTCATTTCAGGGGCTCAAAAGTAATTGGACAAATTAAATAACTGGAAAGAAAATGCTCATTTCTAATACTTGGTTGAAAACCTTTTGCTGGCAATGATAGCCTGAAGTCTTGAATTCATGGACATCACCAGATGCTGGGTTTCCTCCATTTTAATGCTCTGCCAGGCTTTTACTGCAGCGGCTTTCAGTTTCTGTTTGTTTTTGGGTCTTTCTGTCCGAAGTTTATTCTTCAACAAGTGAAATGCATGCTCAATTGGGTTAAGATCAGGGGCCCCATGCATAACGCCGTGCGTAGAATTCGCACTATAACATGATGTAAGCACAAAAGCCGAAATGTGCTTACGCACAGAAAAATCCAGATGCAGGAATCTGTGCGTTCGCCAACTTCCGCATTCTTCAGCTACATAAATCCCGCTCAGCGTGGAAATAAACGCACGTGCACGCGCTTGCTGTCCTGCCCCAACTCCTCCCAGAATTACGCCTCTTTGAATATGCAAATCAATATACTGTAAATAGCCCTTAAGCCCAGCGTTCTGTGAAAAGGCAATGGCAAAAGTACGAGGAAAAATAGAAGAATTTCAGCGAATACCAAATGGAGGCAAAGAAAAACGTACTATTTGTTGGTTTAAACAGTTATATAAGCAGCAAAAGGAAGTTCATCGAGTGACATAGCGTGTCGGAGAAACGCGAAAGCTCAAGTTCACAAAGTCGCACAGTGCCCGAAATAAAAAAGTTGTCACATATCAAAGTCGGCGTGAAGATGTGAGTCGTGGTCCACCGTCTGAGTGTCATATGAAAGCTTATTAGGGTACAGTGAAAAAAAAGGCACACAGTGTGAAAAAAGCATGAAATGTCAACTTTAATCTGAAAATTTCCACTTTAATCACGTAGTTTATTTTGTCATTAAAGTAGAACATCATAAACTTCATCTTAAAATCGTTTAATTTACTAGTTTCTCAAATCCCATCATAACTAAAGTAGCAAGTTAAATGCTTTGTTTTGTATTTGATCTTATATGTGCTCTACAGTATGTGCCTGAATCACTACGTGCTCTTCCTCCGACAGGACACAGAATCCATTACGTTCGTAATATTACAGCTCTCTGAGTAATTAAAATACTGAGAAGTATACGTGATATCATTTTCATGATGATATGAGTTAAAGCATGTTATTAAACATGGGAACACAGTGGTGTAGTGATTGTTCATGTCTTACAGCAAGATGCTTGCTGCGCCATGCGCGACCTTCAATGAAATGCTTTATTATAGAAGTACTGTCTTTTTCAAACGTACTAACCACCAATTCCTGTCCTTACTTTTCTTTCTCCAAATACCCAATCGCCACACAATCAGCTCTGTAATGGACGTTAATCCATCTGTAAGCTTAGAACAGCGATTCTTCAAAATGTTTAAGGAACGTCGAAATATCTTCGTAATGTTTAATTATTCTATCCATTTGTCCTTCTAGTGTCGCGCCAGCCGCAGCATGAAAACAACGCGAGGCAGGAACAAACCGTGAACGAAGCTGAAGCTCACTAGCGCTGCGGCACTGTGTAGTTAAAAGTTTTATCTGTATAATATAATCAACATACTTTGCTGCATTTCATCTTAAAAATGATATCGTCCTCATATGTAAATACGTGCTTTATAAAGTGGCTCAGGATGTGCAATATTATAACTGTATCATAAGTACAATTACCTCACGGTAACTTGCAAGTACAAACAGTTCTACAAGGAGCACTTGAGCCGCCGTCGTGGATGTGGATCTAAGAAAGGGTAATCACACAGGAACAGTAGCACTGCTTTGACGCTGGGTGCCGCCAGTCTGCAAAACCTAACGGAGAACTTGCGTACGACAGGGTATGAGGTACCGTGGAAAAGTGCATGGCTTTACGCCAAGTGTAGATTTTATACATCGCGATTTGAACGTGGAAACGTTCTTACGCAACATTTCTGTGCGTACACACCGTTTATACATGAGGCCCCAGGTGACTGACTTGGCTATTCAAGAATTTTCCACTTCTTTGCTTTAATAAACTCCTGGGTTGCTTTGGCTGTATGTTTTAGGTCATTGTCCATCTGTATCATGAAACGCCGCCCAATCAATTTGACTGCATTTAGCTGGATTTGAGCAGACAGTATGTCTCTGAACACCTCAGAATTCATTTGGCTGCTTCTGTCCTGTGTCACATCATCAATAAACACTAGTGTCCCAGTGCCACTGGCAGCCATGCACACCCAAGCCATCACACTGCCTCCACCGTGTTTTACAGATGATGGATAATGCTGATGATGATGGTATGCTTTGGATAATGAGCTGTTCCACGCCTTCTCCATACTTTTTTCTTGCCATCATTCTGGTAGAGGTTGATCTTGGTTTCATCTGTCCAAAGAATGTTTTTCCAGAACTGTGCTGGCATTTTTAGATGTTTTTTAGCAAAGTCCAATCTAGCCTTTCTATTCTTGAGGCTTATGAGTGGCTTGCACCTTGCAGTGCACCCTCTGTATTTACTGTCATGCAGTCTTCTCTTTATGGTAGACTTGGATATCGATACGCCTACCCCCTGGAGAGTGTTGTTCACTTGGTTGGCTGTTGTGAAGGGGTTTCTCTTCACCATGGAAATGATTCTGCGATCATCCACCACTGTTGTCTTCCGTGGACGTCCAGGTCTTTTTGCGTTGCTGAGTTCACCAGTGCTTGCTTTCTTTCTCAGGATGTACCAAACTGTAGATTTTGCCACTCATAATATTGTAGCAATTTCTCGGATGGGTTTTTTTCTGTTTTTGCAGCTTAAGGGTGGCTTCTTTCACCTGCATGGAGAGCTCCTTTGACCGCATGTTGTATGTTCACAGCAAAATCTTCCACATGCAAGCACCACACCTCAAATCAACTCCAGGCCTTTTATCTGCTTAATTGATAATGACATAATGACGGTCTTGCCCACACCTGCCCATGAAATAGCCTTTGAGTCAATTGTCCAATTACTTTTGAGCCCCTGAAATGAAGGGATTGTGTTAAAAAAATGCTTTAGTTGCCTCACATTTTTATGCAACTGTTTTGTTCACCCCACTGAATTAAAGCTGAAAGTCTGCACTTCAACTGCATCTGAGTTGTTTCATTTAAAATTCATTGTGGTAATGTACAAAACCAAAATTAGAAAAAAGTTGTCTCTGTCCAAATATTTATGGACCTAACTGTAAACGTTATTCAGACTTGAATGAATACTGGTAGTTCTTAGAATTATTCCATAAGGGAGCCATTTGATACCCGTAGAAGACTCAGCTGAATGTGAGTGGACAGATGTGGCTGATGATACTGCTTAAACAAAAGGAATGAGAGAGGATGCAGGATGATACATTGCCGACTTAAGAAGTATTATTAAAAGTTAATGGAAAAGAATATGAGATTTAGATGCAGACAAAAGTGTTAAAAAGGTTCAAAACATTGAGTGAGCACAAAACCAATATTTTAAAGGACTAAATAAGAACAGTATTCAAGAGGCACAACTGCAAAAGATTAAAAAAAAAAAACCAAAAAAAAAACAAAGCAAGAGGCATGAGTGCAAAAAATTAGAATACCAAAACAACACTTGTAAATAGATCAGTGTCTGAACAAGAGTGAAGGGCAGTGTTCAGCATACATATACCTGCAATTAAAGTAGAATAACTTTAGCTTAATAAAAAGTAATTGCAGCTGCCAGTCAGTGGCAAACAGGAGGTAAACAGCAAACTGATGTTGTGCTCTAGAGGACAGACTAGAGAAAGGCCTGATGGATAAAATTTCTCTAGTATGCCCTAGGTCTTCCATTCGTACTACATTTTCTTTGGGAATTCCTTGCAGCTTGTATCAAGTAGTGAAAAATAATCAATAACCAATATGTTCACTCTGATCTTCAGTTTAAAACACCTTAATTACATATATGCTCTGTTTTATATATACAGTGTACTGTGTCTCAGACCCCTCAAGAAAATGATGTTTTGAGCTGTTCGTCTGGGCAAGGAATGTTTTGTGCACTTGAAAACATTATAAAATATTAGAATAAGCACAAACGGAATATCTTGTGTTTTTAAAGAAAAGTTAGTATTTTTTGTCCTTGCTTAGAATGCAAAACTCAAGCACTCTGTTTCCTTTGGTGTTCTTCTGAATAATTTTTCAAGAAGTCCTGTAGTAAATTCTTCCATGTTTTTTGTAGGATTTGCCTTAAATCTTCTTCTAAATTTGGCTGCATTTTTTTTCTTTTCCCTTTTTAAAT
Source organism: Erpetoichthys calabaricus (assembly GCF_900747795.2). Taxonomy (NCBI): domain Eukaryota; kingdom Metazoa; phylum Chordata; class Cladistia; order Polypteriformes; family Polypteridae; genus Erpetoichthys; species Erpetoichthys calabaricus. The sequence continues at coordinate 29,804,340 of NC_041406.2, read as the reverse complement.
TATTCCTACACGGCTTCAGTTATATTGGGTTTGGGGCTCTGAGGTGGTCAGTTCAGTTCTTGTAATGTTCTATCTACAGATATAAAGTATGTGTTAGGCCGGGATTATGCTTGATGAGACGCTTGTTCCTGCGGACACTTCTGCTACGCAAGCATTGTACTGTTTATACTTGCGCGTGTACTTTACGTAAATCTGGAAGATTACAGCAGGTGGCAGTACGAGATATCATCACCATGAGAAAACGTTCAGCTTCCCTTTGTTGTGAATTGCCTGAAACATCCATTAAAATCTGAGGACATCTTGCCACAATAACTCTGAAAAAGATGTTTAATGATTACATCCATCAATCCAGGGATGCGCCCATTCCAGCAAACTTCGGGCACAAGACAAAAACAATCCCTGGACAGGGCATCAGCTCATCGCAAGGTGAATACAAGCACACACATACACTAGCATCATTTTGGTATCACCAAATCCCCAAACCTTCGTGTCTTTGGAGGGAAACTGAAGCACACTGTGGAAACCCACCAGGAAAATATGTAAACTCCAGGTAGGGAACACCAAGGACGTGACTCCCTGCAAGGTGGCAGTGTATTGCTCTGCCACCATACTGCCCCCACATGTGTAATTATTAACAGTATTCATTATTTAAATGAAGTTAACGATTTATCTACAAAATGTAATACACATACTTTATTGCATTTCATCATCAAAAGTGATATCAAGTATAAATGTAAAGATTCTAAATGGGTAGAGAGCTGGAATATCATAAATGAAATGTGTTTTGTTTGGCAATTTCTGCTTGCCCCTGCTGTCAGTTCAGGAGGAAGCCCCAGAAGGACATAGCAATTAACAACTGGGTTGGTTTGGTGATGACGTTTACGACGGTCTGCTTTAATGATAAAATAAACTACGAGATTAAAGTGGACATTTCAAGATTAAAGCCAAAATTGCCAGTTTAATCACAAAACTGACCTTTTTACTGTGTCCTTAGTTTTTTTCTCTGTGGCTCAAATACGCTGCCATAAATTTTGATGCTGTTGCGATGGTGCAAAAAAAAAAAAAAGATGGTATGTGAGACTCGTAAAATGTATCGTGTCATTATGTTGGGGTATATGCAATGCTTGAATATAAAAGCACCACAAATGCATTTGTACATCAGCATTTTGCTTCACCACATCGAACCATTCATCAAACATTGAAGTGTGCACATCGATCCTGTAGGATCTGTAAAGTGGCTTTCTGTCACATGTAGATAGTAAACAGAGACTCTGATATCAAGTTCCGACTTGATCACACTGTGTACCCCGACTTTTTGGTGGTAATGCAACTCGCACAAACGTCGTGTTAATTTCTGAGGACTTGCTCAGAGGACGCATCAAATGAATGCTGGGATCGCGTGGCAGCCATGATGCATGCACGTACACGTTCTGAGCGTGAAGTATAAACTAGTCCTTTAGTGTGTTAGTGTAATGTATTTGAAACAATTATTATGCAGAAAGATTAACTTTTTATTATTAAGTCATTTTCCTGACATTACCACATGAATCTGTTTATATTTCTGAGCTGCCATCATTCATTAGAACATAGGTCTCCATCTCCTTTCCTGGAGCGCTACTGTGACTGCTGTTTTCATTCTAACTCTTTTTCTTAATTAGTGACCAGTTTTTGTTGCTAAATAAGTCTTTTGCCTTAATTTTAATTGACTTGCTATTTAAGACCTAGACCCCCTAATTATTTCTGTTTTTTTTCATTAGCAGCCAAACAGTAATGAGATACAAAACAAGCCAACACATGACCAGCTAACCCGTGTCCATCATTCAGTATCTGAAAATAAAGGAAGTTGAAGACCTCAGTAATGTTGCCCAGGTCCACAAAACATTTTGATGGTTTTCTCAGAAAAAAATGAAACTGTTTTGGAATTATCTGCTATTGCAGAATGAGTGCACCAACAAGCCATGGAATTAAATAATGGGTTTAATTAATAATAAGAATCTGCTTCTAATTAAGAAACTGGTTGGTGTGAAATTGGTTGGTGTTTGAGGTCCCAACATAACAGGTCATCTGCTGCCTCGCTTCACATCTCATTTTTATTTGACTGCCATTTAAGAGAAAAAGAATCAATTCAGAGGACTAAATCTTTAAAAAACACTGCAGTTACATTGAAAGCTAAAGAAGTTAATTAGCATCAAAAACGTGACACTAATTAAGAAAAGGATTAAAATGAAAATCGGCAGCCACAATAGCACTTCAGTACCGGAGTTGGAGACCCTGCATTAGAACATTACAAAAATGTTAAAGCTCTTCCATAGCTCTTCAAGCCTGTTCAGCTAGTTTCTCCAAAGTAAGATATAGTTGTGTTTTGATGATCCACAAAGTTCTACTATCTAGGCCAGTACTTGGTAACTTATTCTTCTCTGTGTGAAGAAGTACTTAGTTCTGGATGAACTCTTTTTAAGTAACAGCCGGAGTCCACAGTACCATTTTTTTTTCCTTCATAAATTTGAAAACATCAGTTATGTCACATCTTAATATCTGTTTGCATAAACAGAAAAGGTCCATTTTCCTTCATAGCTAATATCTTACAGTCCTGGAATTAGTGCAGTAGCTCCTCTCAGAAGCACTGCAATGTATGATTTGTTATAGTATAGCCAAAACATCTCATATCATTCCAGATGAGGACTCAATAGCATGTAAAATATCCTAAGTATAACCTTCTGTGACATGTATTTCACACTTTGAACTACATAACCTAACAACCTATTGGCCTTCTTAATCCACTATTCCACTATGACTACTGGGTCCTTCTCGTAAGGGTGTACTTTCAAGTTTCAAATCTACCTTTGTGTCTATTCCAAAATTACATTTTGAATTCCTATGTGCAATGATTGACATTTATTTACATAATATTTCTTCCACAAATTTACCCAAGTCTAAAATGTATTCAGGTCTGTATGTAATGATTTGGCTAAATCCAGATTATCTGCATTTCCATCTAGTTTAGTATCTGCAAACATAATCAGCCGGTTATTTATATTATTTTCAAAGTCATTCATATAAATTTATAATATCACTAAACTTAAAATTTAAAGTAACGTAAAAGTATTTACTTTTAGTACCTATGATGCCATTTGATAATTTAGTTACTGTCTGATTGCTTCTCTGGGTTGTTTGTCACATACGTTGCCTCCTAATTTGCAAGCGTTGCAGGCTCATACACATGCCTTTCACTCGCACTGTAATTCTGCTCTTCAATAGCACTAAAATAAATAAATAAGAAATGAAAAAAAGCTCAAAAGTGAAAAAAATCTACAAAATACTGCTGGTACCCTTAGTGGTAGCCAAATATAAAGTTTTCTACAGCAAATAGTGTAGGTTAATTAACTTTCACACAAAAGTAACAATCAAAACTCACCATTCAGTCGGTTCACCCAAATAATGATGACTTCCATCGTGCAGTACACCTGCTTCAGTTGTCCTGTGACTTTTTATCAGATCCCCTGCATTGTTTGCTGAAATGTACCAAGGAGAGTCCAGTTCAAAGCTTTTGCACTCTATAGTAGTAAGTTGCATTGCATATGTTATACTGTATATCTAGACTTGGTCAGGACTCTTATTACATTTTAGCCCAATTCCTAACACAGATGTTGTAGACGTGGTGCTGTGCAGAAAGTTAGGGGCTGAGTTAGAGTGAAACCTTAGAGTGAAATCATCAGGAAGCTTGTGGCAGTGTTTGTGTGGCCAAGAATGAGAGTCCAATTACCTTGCACTATAAGGAGCTGTCTCTGAGGGCTTTGAAATCTAGACGTTGCGGGTACTGCGCCGGCCACCAACGTTACCACAGTGTAAAATGTGTTACCTTGGATGGATCGTGGTGTAACTGCATGACAAAACAGATGTCAATGTTATCATTTCCTAGTAGGAAATGTCAATGGAATAAATAGTGTTTGGTAGTGGTAGCCTGGAGCCACTTAACCAGCTAGGAAAACAGAGATCTTCATGCACTTGCTTCAGTACAGTAGGTTTCATCCAGATCAGTTGTGAAACACAACAGCATGGAATGTAATATAAGATGAAGGTGTGTGTAATTAAGATGAAATGCTGAGCAGTTTCTTACAGAGATCAGTGAGGATCTGATTGAACAATTATACTGCTTGGCCATTCTGTGCCGCAATTGACAATATGTCTTTTCTTCTTATTCATTGTGTAGTTTACTTCTAGAGTCTGATATTTATTAAACTCAAAATACAGTACCAGCCATGTGAGAGCCATTATGCTAATCTGAACTCTAATACACAACATATCTCAGTGGACATTCAGATTAAAGTCTAAGATTCACCCTTTCCCTCTCGGCCTTCTACATGTATCTGTCAATTAATCCATCCATTTTCTGTCTTGCTTATCCAGTTTAGGGTTGAGGGAAGCAAGTGCCTAACATAGTAGCATTAGATGCAAGATACTAGACTAACCCAGACGGCGTGCCACTACATTACATTTACTACATAGCAAGTATGTTTACTTCCCCTGCACCACAGGTTACACCATTTTACTGTCTATCTCTAGTGTTATGCACATTCTACCTTATGCCTTTTTGTGTATAGTAGTCTTGTTATTATTTCTTTTGTCTGAAGGCAGCTTGCATAGATTTTGACTATGACGGTTAATCTGTAAAGTACAGATAAATTGGTAGATTGGTTAAAGTGGTAATACCGTCTGTTTAAACAAATGACTGGAGTATATTACCTTTATGACTAAATAGTGATCATTATTTTTATATTTCTGAAAAATAAAACACTAGATTTAACACTTGGCAAGAGGCTGAAGCAAAGTAGTTTTTACTTCGAGTGTTTGTGAAAAATGTGTACTTCTTCCTCCTTCATGTTTCTTATTTGTCTGCATTTGCTGCATTATAAATGAGTTAATTAATAAGCACAAACACAATTTTTTAATTTTACAGATGGGATCAGTGTGACAGGATTGCCAATTTCTAGCCCTCTTCGCCAGGTCCTCAAACCAAGGACAGAGAGCAAACCATTAAACTCGTCCGAATCCAACAAAAGTGGAGAATATAACCATGTCAAGGTAAAATTTGGATCTTTACATGTTATGAGGCAGGTATATTTGACTTATCCTAAATATTTAGCAATAGCACTGATTGTTTTGTTAAATTAAAATTATATCTGGAAGATCTACTACACCTTAAAAAAGTGTTGTTTAATTATGTTGAAATACCAGGTTTTAGGTTGTTCAATTTTTTCATAGGACAAATACATAGTAACTTAAAAGAAGAATGCTCTTTTATATTATAAAATTTGAGGGTATGCATAGAAGAATGACTCAGAAAAAAAGTTAATTGCTCTTATTTGTAGATAAATTCATCAAATGAACATGCATATTATTAAGTCATTGTTTTTAATTATTTGTATTACATTTAAAATCAAATATATTCCTATTAATAATCCATAATCTACTTAATTAATACATAATTAATAATCAACTTAGTAGTATCATCTCCAGACAGAAGAGCAGCTTCAGCGACAGACTGCTGTCACTGTCCTGCTCCACTGACAGATTGAGGAGATCGTTCCTCCCCCAAACTATGCGACTCTTTAATTCCATCCGGGGGGGTAAACGTTAACATTTAACATTTTACATAGTTATTGTCTGTTTTTCACCTGCATTATTATCATTCTTTAATATTATTTAATGTATCAGTATGCTGCTGCTGAAGAATGTGAATTTCCCATTGGGATTAATAAAGTATCTATCTATCTATCTATCTATCTATCTATCTATCTATCTATCTATCTATCTATCTATCTATCTATCTATCTATCTATCTATCTATCTATCTATCTATCTATCTATCTATCTATCTATCTAATCTGTAATTCCACTTGCGCTTTCAAGAAAACTTTATCACTGCAGCATAATCAGCATTTTATGTAGTTAGAGATGTGATGCTTTTCTTACCAGTAGTGATTGGATAGAGTAGTGGCTGTTTGTGTTACTACAGTATGCACATTGTGGTGAGGTTTTTCTGTGCAGCTTCCACTCTTTCCATGTATAATGTTTAAGATGTAAAACAAACGTATTAGTATCAGAAAAATATCAGTAAAGCTTTGCTGCTTTTCATCTTACCAAGCAACAGTTTTCTTCCCTTTCAGTGTAAAATACTGTTGATGTGTTTATGTAAGGTGAAGAATAATTGTGTAAAGGATTTCTTTATATTGCTTGTTTAAAATACAACAAAAATAGTAGCCCATTGTTTTTTGTTTTTTATTTTTAAATTAGTACGTTTTGGTAGTACTAATAAATATCTGATGTATACATCACATATTCTAAATAAGGTGTGACAATAAACAGTCTAGCCAGCATTTTTCACATATTTATTAGAGCTATACCTAAACAAAAGCATTAATAGTATTACTTTATATACTTTGTTCAATAATACGCTATATTTTTACATAATAATATGTTAATCCTTTTTAACATTAAGCAGCTAAGCAGAGAAAATCTGGTCTTTGACTTTTACAACATTAACTGTTTATGCTTTTATTTTAAGTAATCTGTTTACTATTAGCTCTTACAGTACCAATGCACCAGGCACCATGTTTCCATCCACTGTAACAATAATTCATATAGAGTATGCAGATAGAAAGCTGTCACCTTTATAACAAAAACACAGACATTAGAAATCATGTATCATATAAATTGTGATTTTTACAATATCAAATTGACCATCAACATACTCTGTATCTATCTACTGTTTTTGTCCTGTGGAAACCTGGAGCTGGAAAGGGGTGTCATTCTGTCAAAAGACACATTTACGTACACAGCCACTGTCACTCATGTTGGGCTAATTCATTCGTTTCTCTAGCATACAGTACACATCTTGATGTTTTTGGGGAGAAACTGTACTTCATCAACACACTTTAATGTGTATTTGGAGTAGGCAAAACGTATTGCTGCCAAGCCCTACTGCTTGTGTGGCCAGACATGCTAGAACATAATGCAAGTTAGTAAAGAACTGCATTTCTCTGGTTTTCAGTGTATTGATTCTCTTATCAGCCTGACTGAACACTTAAAACCTGTCTACAAATGTCTATTAAGGAGTGACATCAGAACGATCTATTGCATGTAGCATTGTTAGTTTTAAGTGTCTTGTCTAATGCTTCAATCACATGTTAGTGGCAAACCGGAAATGCCGTGTTTTTCAAAGAGATTGTGATGTCCATGGTATCACACCCTGTGCTATTTCTCAAGCAACCTAAAATCTTTAGAGAAATAACCAAAACGAGTGACGCATGGAGAAGGATTGATTCTGAGCTTACAATATGAAGCAAACAGATTTATATATATACTGTAATGGCACAACATGGCCTGTCTAATGTTGGTTATTTTTTTTTTTTTTTTGAAGAATGTGTTAATTCAAGATGATGCAATGCTGACATTACGATATGGCATTAAGATCCTTCCAGATGCACTATGTCAGCCTTGTTTTGTAGATTCTGCGGCTACAGTTGTATCTGTTTCACTCTATGATACCCTTAGGCATTTTTTATTGTCGGTAGCCAATGACTTGTCAGGTTGGTTCTTAACTTTCACCCAGCAGGCTCCAGCTCGTAGTGTCTCAGAACTGGATTAAGTGGACTCAGGAAATTAATATATGGATGATTGTATGTGATTGTTTTCTCGTGGTAGGGTCCTAGGGTGACACTATTCCCCCCTTTTACTTTTTATTATGTAGACTTTTAACAGAATGACTCTAATCCTATCCATAGTTTTGTATTTTTATTCTTACTAGCCGGTTCACTGGAGTTAAATACCTCTCTTTCTCTTTTACTTCTATAACCCCAGGCAATTACAGAGATTAATAGGACAGGCAGGAGAGTTACAAATTTATTCATGTATTATAGATAATTTGCCCAAAATATAAGTAGATTACAAATGCAAGTATTGATATAATAATATTATTACAACCTGGGTAGTAATGAGTTAATCTTGATAAAGGTGGCTCCAATATCTTGGTATGATTTAACATAGTCCAGCATGGCCCTTGTAATAAGTGCACAATTGGTTTTCAAATATCTTTTTCTCAGTAATTTTAAAAATATTTTTATCATAATATAATAATGCTGTCCTCATGACAGTGATTAAAATAATAAGCATGTAACTTTTGAAAATTATTTTCTACAAGTAGACAGAAACTGTTCTGTTTCACTAATGATACAACAGAAGCAACCGTCAGCTACCTTTACTTAGAATTTCTTTAATAAAAATAATAATAATAATAAAAAATTCTTATTATTGAGAAAAGCGCTATATAAATGTAATGAATTATTATTATTTTGGAAGTTAAGGATTCATGCTTATTTATCACAATTAGCCTCCCCTTTTTCACATTTCACAATCTTGACTTTTTTTTGTTTTTTATTTTTTACTTTGGATCTCAGGTTCTGTGTCCAAATTCCACACCCACTTATTATTTGCATAGCATTTCCAAATTCTTGGTGTTTCTGAGCCTGTCCCTCCCACATACTCAAAGACGTGCTACTTAGGTTGGCTGTATGTGATTGTGAGTTTGCGTTCGTCCCTAGCCGGGACTCTTTCCTGCTTTGCACTCAGTGTTGTTAGAATAGCCACTGCTGGCCCTGACTGTGAATTGAATTAAGCATATCTGAGAATGTAATGTTGTTATTCAGTTATTCACTTATTTTTACGTCTGCCTTGATTAAAAAATCTTTTCAGCTAATTTTTCTTGGTTTTTTTTTTTCATTTCTTAGCTGTCTTACTGATTCTTTTAACAGTTTCTGGTGTTGTCTTGTAAATTGTTTTTTACTTGCTTTCTGCAGACTGCCCATCATAAAATAAACATTTATATCATTTCTTGAACATGTAAAAAATGGCCCCGTTTTAGTTATGCTTTACCTGCATATTTTCTTTTGATCTTTAACATTCTGAAGTCGGTAGGCAACACTGAATTCATCATTGCGTAACAACACACAGATATCTTTATTTTAGTAATTATTTCAAGTAAAAGATTTAGAAAAAATCAATAATAGGTAACCTTTTTAATAGTGAGTGCATTATGAAGGTTATTATTCGTATGAGGACCCTGATAAATAAAACGTTAAGGAAGATTCAATACCCTGCCCCATGTAACTCTGGAGAGAAGCGGAATTCACATTGTAGATGTCTCATCTGTTTCCTTGTAAGTTCACCTGTCAGTACACTTTCTACATTCTTTCATATATTACTTGGCATGTCTTCATTTTTTCCCAGTGTGTGACTTTTTACTGACGGAAGCATCAACATGGCCCCAGTTCTGCCACACGTATTACATATTTACAGTCTAGCTTAGTGAACAATATAGGTTATCAGCATTTTTTGCAACATGCATTAGCAAAGAACCTATAATTCCAGTTTTTAACATTCAAGGACATTATTTTAATATAATTATGAGTATAAAATGTCTCTTATCCTGCTCTGTTTGTCCAAAAAAGGGAAACAACCAAGTTAGCACAGGGTTCAAGTTGAGGGATATGATCACAGCAGTAGAGAAAGAGCAGTTCAATACAGCAGTGTAGGTAGAGGTAGTAGCAGATCTTTTGAATCAAGATTTATTGGAAGGAGAACGATTTACAGTTGGTTGGCATGCATAAGATTCTACTAGGGGGCAGGCAACAGAAGCGGGTTAACTAAAAGTGAGAGGCCGTACATGTCATTGTCAGCAGATTGCAGCCTACAGTCATTATGGCCCAAATTTCAATTCAAGTCTGTGATCAAGGCCAACACTCTGTCACCTAAGTGTTATGGGGCAGTGCGTGGTGCCTTACTTACAGGAGAGGGAGCAGGTGTCCCTTTGTAGGGAGTGAGAGCTGACAAGCAGCATGAAAGGCCTTTCCTTTTACAGTCTGCTGAAAGTTCAGGAGTTCAGAACCTTTGGCAATCTGGATATTCGTCTAATCGGGTGTTGTTCTGGTAAAAGAAGGGCCTCCCTTGATCCATAAGTGACACAGAGTGGGGACAGACACACTATACCAAAGACACATTTAAATCTGGAGTTACTTTACTTGAAAGTGGTCCAGTTGTAAAAATATAGAAACCATTTTATCTTTGAATGTGTTTAAGTGTACATACAAAACCAGGTTAAGGTGAGTTACCTGGATAAAGCAGAAACCCGATTACTCAAAAATCTTTGTTTACATGCGTGAGTCCACTTACAGAGTTCTCCTTTGGCAAAATGCTCTAAAGTCATAAAAATGCACAGACAAAAAAAGATTAAACTTCATCAACAGCCACGTAGATTTCTCTAGAAATACACCCCAGGTTTTTTGGCCATGTAAACCTTTAAACAAGTTACACATAAGAATTTTGTAGTCTGCACAAGGCCAATGCATTCTGATCCCCTGTGCATGTGTTAACTTTGCGTACACTTTCAGCAGTCATGAGTAGAAACATCCACAAGATGAATTTCCTGAGGCAAATGCTCAGGCAATCACATTATTGCTTCTCCTATTTGAAATAATCTTAATATTTCAGAAATTGCTAATAAGTGTTGGGGTAGCATGTTAATACGTGTGCTAAATCTGTGTGTTAAGGTGGATTTTGTAACTGGAATAAGGGCTTACGTGGTATTTTAGAAACCTGTTTTCTCTGAATAACCAGGTAAACACACTGAGATTTGTGTTTGAAGTAAACGTATTAGAATACTATATTTAGAATCAGCTATCGTGGTACATAAGGGAAAGAGAAGCTTTAATTGGAAATCTTAAAGTGTAATAGGTTTGACATAATTAGCAGACTTTTTCTAATAAGTGCTGTGAGTATGAATTTGTTAGTTATATACTGTAACTAGCTAAAAATTTAAAAGCAGTCAGTCCTAGAGATTTAAGACTTTAACACTGAATGAGGTTTGGTCATTAACCGGTGACAGAAACTACAGTTTTTTTTTCAAAGGACTATACTTCATGCCAGACATATTGCCTGTTTATATTGGAGATCATTTTTTCAGCTAGGCTTAAAATGGCATATTTTTGACCCAGTTATTGACTGTACCTTTTGTACCACATAACGATTTCTTTTTATTCCACTACATGTTTGTCTCCTTCTGTTTTTCCATAATGTGGCAGTAATCAATCCCATCTGCTGAGTCGAACATCTTGGTTAATAGCAAAATAAATTTAGTAGACTAGATTGTGCTTCAACAGTTGGTGAGTATTCTTTAGGGAATAAATTATTTCTGAAAATTTTCATTAATGTTGTTTCTTTTCAAATAAAATTAAGTTTAAATATCTGATGCAGATGCCCACTTCAGAAGGCTTATTTTAATAAGTTTTTCTGGACCTGTCTCTGTGATATGGTGCTGTGATGGCAAATGAGGTTATGACTTCAGCAGAATTAGCACGAATGCTGCCAGGGAAGCCTAGCCCTTTAAGTGCAACTGAAAGTGTGTAAGTTTTAGCTTTGTGTTCATGCTTTTAAAGTATTTCCATCTCTGAAAACAAGTGGTTCTGAGATTTGGTTGAAAGTGACCCTGCCATTTGAAAAGCAGAGGTACCTTTGAATTTGCATTTAGGTGGTAAGTTGGTTAAGGCTGATTTACTTGGTGGAAGAGGCCAGAGGTCACAAGCAGAGTTTCTAAAGATACAATGATCCCCCCCAACACCATAATGTTTGGGATAAAGATAATTTTTTCCTTAATACACCCCTCTGCTCCACAGTTCGAAATTACAAATCAAACAATTCAGATGTGATTTAATGTGCACATTGCAGGTGTCACAAGTGTTTGTGATTTATCAGGTATGTTTTATTGCTTCATTAAGGCAGGTACAAGATATCTAGGCTTGCTTCTACTTACAGACTACTTTTGGAGTCTGTAGTTGCAATTGTTCAAAATGAGGACAAGATCTGTGGCAAAGATTGTCAAACACATACACATCTTGAAGTGAGCAAGCAGGCCAGACAGAAAAATATCAAATATGTAAGTATAGTTGGCAAACAGTATTATGTGAAACAAGAGGAGCCCATTCTGGTATAACATAATAAAACATTTGGGGGAAAAGTATACCTGCTGAAAGATAAAAGTTAGTTGGTACTTCTTGAAAGCCAAACTTATTATAAGTTGCATCTTTTACATTTCAGATGCAGGTACTTGTGTAACATAAATTTCTCATACATTCTTAGCTTTTTATTACCGGTAGTTAGCCAATAAAAGTGTCATCTTGCTTGACTCCTCATTACATCCATAATGGCTAACACGGTACAACATCCTAGTTCAACAGTCATACATTCTTAATAAAATGTAGGGATACTGGATTATATTATAATGAAATATATATGAATATATTTTTGTAAAATCTTACAACTTTATAAGTCTTAGTTATTTTGTTGCTTAGGGTCAATATGAGAAGTGCTGAGGACACATCCACTTGGCTGTGTCACAAGGTGCTGTTCTGTGGAACAGATGGAAAATAAAGAGATCAGAAGAACAAGCGTGTGTAAAGCCTAGCCAAGATCTTAACTGAGATTTCTAACTGATCTTTTTACTGAAACAAATACAAAACCCTAAATCATAGTGGAAGGTCATGCCAAAATAGTCTTTAACCAGAATAAGCAAGAAAAGCAAAAGTGTAAAGTTCATGGTTGTTATCCAAATATTTGATAGCCTGTCTGGAGTGACCTTTTATGCCATCATCATGAATGATGATTTAATGAGTCGCACATTATCAAGCCGATTCCATAGCAATGTAGCAGCAACTGTGCTACAAAATGGTGAAAGCCAAGGTGGCATCAAAAAAACATGCAATTAATAGTAAGCTACTTGAAAACAACCTTGTATCAAAAGTAGTGCTGAAATGAATGCAGCAACCACAAAACCATGAAAACTTTGAATTTATACACAAAAATCATTCCAGAAAATGAAATAAAATTTAAAAAGAAAATATAGTCTTAACAGCTACATTATTGTATTTTTACCCAGTAAAATTGTGAAACTGATTTTGGTTTTGAGAAAAAGTTACTTTATTAAAAAATAAGGTTATGTTTTATTATATTTTTGGTTCATGTCAAAGCTGTAGTATGTGTTTCATTTACTGTAGTAGTCATAATTCTGTTTTTTAGGATGTAATGAGGATAGTTGACAGCAAGAAAATTCTATTAAAAAAACAAAGTGTGAAAGTAGAAAGTATCTCTGTATTATTAAAGAAATCTTGGAAGGAGACAATACACGATCTTCGGGGAAGATAATTTGACGTCCCGCAAGAGACACTTATTTAACGTCTTGTGAGACAAGGCAGTGAGATTAAAGGACAGCTGCTGTACAGGCTTTTAAATGATCGATGCGCAGCGCGACAAGCAGAACACGCAGCTCAGCAGCAGAAAGAGAGCAGCTGATCAGGTCGCATTTCCTCAGTGCGTTCAGCCCACGCACCACCACCCCTCCCTTGACAACGCGAGTGGCTGGAGCATAGTGCGCCATGGGGGTGGGTGAGCGAAGCGAGCAGGGGGCAAAACCCCCTAGTACTATAAAATAAAAATAAATATTATACAGGGGAAATAAAAATACACATTAGCAGGAAAAGTTATAAATAAATTTAAAACAAATACAAATAACTTATTCTGTAAATTAGTGAACACTTTTTTTTTTTTTTTTTGAAAGTCCTTATGCAGTATCATTTGTTGTCATCCATATTAGAGCTGAAAGTATGCCTAAAGAAGTGAAAAAGCATTTTATGTGATCAATGAAGAAAACAAACAGCAATGTTATAATTATAACTTTGATTACCTTATAATTTAATCAGTGATATAACATGGCTTAAAATACCGGAATTATGTTGCAGTAAGCTCTACTTGTCCTTCAAACCTCAGTTCTCAAAATGCCATCCACAAACCTAGTCAGCTTAGGAAACCCTTAGTTTTCATCACATCTAGTGAGCATTAAAGATCAAGCATCCTCAGATATCCTCCTTGTAAAGTGTCATTATGTGCCACATTAAGATTAAGAGCTTCTGTCATACTGCATTGGCTTCAAAACCAATTACCTTCCTGGCTCTGCCATAAATTATCACTGTTGTACATTAATTTTCTGTGATAATATGAAGTAGCCCCATTTCCATCAAACACTCTTGAGGCAAACTGGTTGCATGGTAAAATAAATATTACAAAGCCTGTAACTCTCTTAGAATCAGGTGTCTCATGGATCCAGAAGGTGTCCTAGTGCTGGAATCTCAGGATTGTGTAATGAAGTGCTGTGAATTATGTGCTATAACATATGTTGGGGCATGTCAACTTAAACAGGATCCCAGTAGCCTAGAGAGGGGAAGTTGAAACAGGAACTGAATCTTTTCAATACTGGAAAATGCAAGACTTGTTTAAGAAGGAAGGGGAGATAGCCATTATGTTCAACTTTGCCAATATCCTTCTATTTTTTGATATTTGCAGTAAAAATACCTTTGGCAAACCTTAAAAATGGTATTGGCTGCCCTATTGTTTTCTAACCAATCATATTGCTTAATAATTGTATCATATACTATAAAACAGCTTTGCAGTCTTTTTAAGTCTCAAAGTGTGTTTGTTCTGTCGAACTGAGAGCTTCCTTTTGACAGAAGTAAAAAAAAAAAAAAAACTGATTGACTTATTTGGAACTCGTGTCTTTCATGCCACAAGGTGACGATAACACTGGTTCAGAGTTGAAGTAGTGTTAGTCTTCCTACATGGCAGAAGGGTCTAGAAAGCTAAATCAGTAATCCTCTCTCTACTCGAGCCAATTGTTGGGGTCATAACGAAATTTTTCATGGTGGCATGCAGTGACTGTAGGGTTTCATTGCAGATTTTTGTCTCTGATTAAATAATGAATGTACTTTTCTTAACCCAGATCTGCCAACTTTGCATGGCTTAATGAGGTGCTGTCAAAAATGTGATAATAATTATAGTAGTGTATGTTATTAGAAATTTAAAATTACATTCATAATTTTGGGAAGGGGTGGGTGGGATGGATGTATTTATCCAATGTGTAGTACAAATAACAGTTGTATAAAGAGATTGTATAAAGAGCATGGGGCAACCATACACAGACTATGGCATATGTTCTATTTTAAAATGACTCCATAATAATTTTAATAACTTGGTATTTCACAATAAAATCAGTAGCTAATTACATTTGCAAACACATAAGAAACGTGTGACATAAATTATGTCATAAGTGGTATCATTTTGTGTGTTAGACAACTACAAACAATGGCATGATTTTATGTTTGAAATGGGAAGTAACTAGTTAAGTGGAGGAAGGATGAGCAGGGAATTGGGAGGTTGGTGGGGTTGTGGGTGTATGGAGAAACTTTTGATGGCAGATTGCAAACTATATAGTACTTGCTGCATCTGCCGCATCCATGATTGAGTTTTTTTGAACCAGGAAAGACTAATGAATGAGTTTTTTATTCCTTCCTTCTTTGTTGAAACTTCTGTTTAAGTTGATCATAAAATGCAAGTTTCAATTCAGTTACTTTAAATGAGTCTTTCAGAGATAACACTTAAAAATTCATTATCATTCTCACTTTTGCCTGATTAAAGAATCTTTAGGAAATCAAAATAGACATTGGAAAGTGAATTGTCACAAAGATCATACAAGTCTTTGTGGTTTCCTAGACTGCAGCATAATATATAATCCACAGAATAACAGTAAAAGAGCAATGGGAAATGGCATATTAACTAAGGTAATCAATTTAATGAATTGAATTTGCCTATAATATAATAATAGATTATATACAATGAAAACTTGAAGCAACTGTTTTTCAGTATTGCCTTATTTGCCTACAGCTTGTTGCAATGTGAATATAAACCAAAGTTTTGGCTTTCAATATTAAGCTTATTTCTGTATTGTTTTTGTAGTATTAAATTCCTTAGTTTATTGTAGTTTTTAGCACATAATCAATTTAGTATTAATCTTTGTGTGTCATCATACAATTATTATCCAAAAGCTGATTCTGACGTGTGACATACAATTTTTACAAAAATCTTCATAATAAAGGGAGATTTATGAGCCTGAGACACAAAAGACATTTGAACTTAGAAGATGAAACAAAGTCACGTTTGAATCAGGTATAATCAGAATTATATTTTTAGAGATCTCTTAAAATTATTAATTTAGTAATTAATACCAAATTTAAATGGATGTTTTTTGAAATAATCCAAATAAAGGTTTTTAGTTTAAGAATGAAAATTCTGAGTTTGCCCTTTGCCAGTAGGCATAGACGGTTTACCAAGTTACACGGTGACACTTACCTTATTCATGTAAGATGTTACTTACCAACAGCAGAAGTTGAACAATGAATCAAAGCACCCTGCACTGGTAAAATGTAATTAAGCCTTAGCAATAAAAATGCTAATTTCATTATTATCATCTTAACTATTCTGTATAGCTTCTGAACTTTTTGCCAGCTTATCTTGAAAATTAAGATACAGAACAATATCTTCTCTGTTTTAAAAATTACACTTGTCTTTTATAGTTCTGTTGCTGAGAAATACGGCTCTTTATCTAAATGAAACTTCACTGTTTTGTTTGGACTACTTCAAGAATTACATGGTGAACAGTTTCTTTGAATTTTTTTCATGTGTTTTGCAACAGAGAGAAAGTAGTGTCAATTTAATGTTGCATTTGGCCGTTATAAAACTGGTTGTACATACTGCTAATTATATTAATGCATTATAGTTAGATATGTTTTTCAATATATAAATGATTAACATAATTCACACTTTTGTTATTGTATTCAATTAAGCTATAGGTGCCATATCCAATTTCTTTGGTGTATTTCTCCATACAAGCTGAACTTAATTTCTTATTTTAATTAGATCCAATTACAATAGCTCATAATAGTGTTTTTTTCCTACAAAACTCAGTTTATTTTTATTTGTGTTACTGGCTTACATTTGACTGCTAATACGTTTAAGTTATTATTTGATGTAAGAGCTGTAACCAGGCAGGTTTAATGTGCAGTACGTGATTAACACGTATACACAGTGGGGAGAAGAGACCATGTAACGATGGTCAAAGATTGAGCTCTGCGATAGGTCGTCCCTGTTTGCTAGTTTTGAAACATATCTTTCATAGTCCGTACTGCAGCATTTCCTTAAAAACGTGTATATTATCACCATGTCAGGGAGAAGCAGAGTAGTTGTGATGTTTTCTGGGAACTTTAGCTACTTTCCTAGGTCAACTTAGAGCTTCTAGTTTTGTTTCATGATGTTATGTCTTCTCAGATTTGATAAAGGTAATGGATTGCCTAGGGTCATGTTGATTGTTACTATTTTGATTCCCTATTATGATTGTCTCCACCAAAGACCTTAGAACTTAGGCATGGTGCCAGCAATATTGCCTTCGGACTGCAATAAAGAATGTTCTCGAAAAGGCCTCTGTTCTGGCACAAGTGGCATACGGGAGAATTTGCCATACAGCAATTATGTAGCTTGGCCGGATTTGAGAGAATATAATAGACTGATGAGGAACTTGATATGAAATGATGCAGCTCTCCAGTGCTTCATCCAGATGTCCCTGCTGGGTTCTGGATGTTCCCTTCTGGTCTAGGCGCCTTGTTTGTACTGCCCACCGTCTTGCTGCAGTGTCCTTCCTCTACCTCTGCTTGTATCTCGTCTCGAACAGATTCGCTTAAGATAACAGCCCAGTCCAGCATGCTCCACCACCACTGTTTCCACCATAATGCTGTGTTGCAGCCATGCCTTTGTTCTGTCAACAGCTTGCTTTGCCAACCTTTACAAGGATTCCTGCTGAAGCGACTTTAATGTCAGAGGAGTCTCAGTACGCCATAACTTCCCTGGCTTGCGTGACTTTGAATTCCTCCGACAGGCTGCATTACTGAAAGTTACTAACATAAATATCCTTATTTTTCACTAGAGATGTAGTGATCTTTTCTATTACTTTAATATTGACTCTGTCAGTGTGTTTTATTAAGATATATGCTACGAGATATTGATGATGATTTACCTTTTCCTTCTCAGATCATCATGAAATTATTTGAAATACAATATTGTAAAACCTGTTTATGCATATGGAGAAATAAAGAATATAAATATTAATTAGGTAAATAATTTTCACAGTCAGAAAAATGAGCTGAAGAACAATGAGAATGAACATATGCTTCTATCTATGATGCATAATCTAAACGACCCAGAAAGAAATTATATTTCCAGTGATTTACACAGCTTTGTAGCTTATTAATTTTTTCATTTGGAATAACAAATCATGAAGTCATGATTTGTTAATGAACATTATTTTGCACTTTTTTCTATAGATTTTGAAAATAAAGCCTATTAGAGTAAAATATTATAATTTAGATTATTTTACACTCGTGTTTTGCTTTACAATCTTCTTGTTTTTTATTTATTTTCTTGGCAGTACATCTCTGCTGATTAATCTTTTTATGAAAAGCTGAGGTTTATACAAGATTAAGGAAGCGCATATTCATTTAAAATTTTTTTATATCCCATATATATATAATACAGGCAAATCTCAACCAATAACGCATTACTCTCTGATTATTTTTGTTTTTGTTCCAAGTTTTTTTTTTTTTTAAGATGCTGCTTCCTATTTTACTTATTTCTAGTACAGTAATGATAATCCATATTTTATTTGTATTGGTAGTGGTGACATATAAAGAGATACTGCATTCTAATGAAATGAGATGAAAAACAGACATGTCATCACACTTGTTACAAATTAAATTCAAAAAATCATTAGAATCATGTCAAAATCCTTACTTTCAGTGGATGAAAACCTGCATTCTGATGGGGGGAACAAAATAGCAATCGTACAGAAGGAGTTAGGTTTCTATTTATAGTATTTTCATGGCCTTATAACCAGCTCTGTTTAACGATTCAGTTCTTGCTCTGCTAGGGATATTTATAGCCCTGCTGCTGACTGCCAAAGTGAGAACAGCTTGATAAATGATGAATCTATTCCTTAAGAAACTTTCATTCATCTGTTTACAGTTAACTCCTTGGTGAACAATAATGAAGTTCAGGAAACACCAAATGCAATATACCCATATATAAAATCTTTACATCTTAACTAATTTTAAATTGAATTCTATTATCATTATCAGATTTAAAGTGCTGAATTTAAAATGGAATGCTTCAGCTGAATATTTCTAAGAAATGTATGTGTCTAGGAGAGGACTGTCAGCTATATATCTGACAGTAGTTCATTACAGGAAAAGGGGTGCTAGGCACAGAATCAAGAAATAGCAGAACACTCTTACTGGCCCAATGAGCCCATTTTGGTGTGGGAGACAGAGTAATGCCAGTTGTTGGTAAACCCTTCAAGTGTAGCAAGTACCCTGATGGCAGTTTTTTCTAAGGCACTAATAATAGAGCATAATGCCACAAAGGGATTGACATTACCTTCTGAGTAATAGAGGGCAGCACATGGTGCCAAGCCAGGAGGATTATGATCATGTTGCCCTTTTAAGTGTAAGGACTAGCAGAAGGCCATTTATTATTTAATCCATCCATCCATTTTCCATCCCGCTGAATCTGAACACAGGGCCACGGGGGGTCTGCTGGAGCCAATCCCAGCCAACACATTGCACAAGGCAGGAACCAATCTTGGGCAGGGCGCCAACCCACCGCAGGCCATTTATTATTTCCTCTGCATTAAGGTGGCAGACCATGGGAGTTCTACCCTGGCATCCCAGGGCGTCCAAAATTCTGGAGGCATTTCAGTGGCTTGACCATAAGTGAAACTGGCCATGGTTTTAATGCCACAGAGAGACATAATTTGTGAGTCACAGAGACAAAAGATTAAATGTTATCAATTTTGAGTGGTAATGGGGTGCTTAAGTGGGTGATCCACCTCACTTAATATGCAACGTCAGGCAATTATGTTGGAAGGTCCACGCGGCCATCAGTGTCCATAGAATTCTAAAGGCCAGGAATTTTATAGCGACTTTCAGTTGCAGACGTATATTACATACTTTTAGCAAGCCAGCGGCAGTTGCATCTTGTTCCTGATTGTTGATCCTGTTGTCTAACATCCGCAATGATTTGTTCCAGCCAGTTTCTGATTCGCCTGACAAAGTCAAAAAGGTTTGATTTTGATTTAAGTTGTGGTTGTGGAATTGTGTTCATGCGAGCACTGACAACCAATGAACACTCAAGCAGAAGTACAATACATACAGTAATGCCGTTATGAAGAATAACAACGTGGGAGTTTTTGACCTAGAAGAACATGGGTGTTTTTGACCTAGAAAAACAGAATAGGGACTCCTCTGTCTGTTGTTTCTTGTTTTACGTACCACGATAGGATGGAAAAAGTGTAGAGTTTGCAGCTGAATTTGCAGTAACTGTAAAGCATTTGCACAAGCAGAGGCTCTATGAGTCATCACATTATTGTCTGTCAGTAAAAGAGGTGAGCTCACAATACTTTGGAAATATGAAACCGTGCTGGAAAGTCATTACACAGTCATCTAATCCGACAAAGCCTGTGAATTGTAGTCATGTAATCTGACGTCCTCCATCCATTAGATGTCACGTAATGAGGCATCACCTTAAGGTGTCTTAAGTGAATTCCAGAAATGTATTAAATTTGTTCTTTATCACCTTCTTATTCTTTTATGTATCCCTTCCTTTGTTTTCAAGCAATAAACCATACTGTTACCTATAATCTGACACCAGTTACCTATTATCATAGGCTTTAATTAGCTTCAGTACTTCTTCTGAAATTAAATTAAGCGATTTATATTATTCCAGTGTTGTAATTTTTTTTCTTTTTTTGCTTTGTGCGTTGCGAGTATGGTTTACTTAATTAATTAATTGAATCGTATTGTCTGCAAATTTCTTCTAAAAGGCAAGCTTTGATGATAAGTTGAAAGTTTTTGCTGTTAAGCACAGTGTGTTAGCAACAGAAGTAGCAGCAAGCTTGGCACTGTTTGATGTTATTACTGTTAGAAAGCTGAAGTATAACAGTCATTTGTCACCAGTAAGGGTACTTGGTTTTGGATTTCATGAATTGCGTCTAAAGCAGAGGAGGCCCACTTAAGCCATCCACTTCATATCAAGCTAAGAATGAAATGTATTTTTTGCAATTGAAAAAAATTGCACCAAACCATAAAAATAAGAATTATTGAAAACCCAATGAAATGACAATTTTTGGCAAGAATTTGGAATCTCTTAACCTCCCTTTAACTTAAGCAATTCAGTTTCGATATATGCTTGAATATGATCAATAATGTTCTCATGGTTCAGCTAAGCAATCCCTGTTTTATATGTGAGCACATGATTAAATGATGTCTGAGGGAAGGAAGGAGACCTGGTTTGAACTGTCATTTATAGCTGTGATTGAAGTGAACGCTTGAATAAATGTCAATTAGCTCAGAATTTACGAGACAGCTGCACAAGTAAGACAGTGATAAAGCAATTACCTGATGTCTATAAAAATACACATTCCCCTTCCCATTAGTAGTAGTGATGGTGTGCTGAGAAAATTATTTTCCAATCTGTTTACCTTTGTTAAGTGTTTAATTTGCTCTCCTCTAATTTTTACCAGATGTCTTGAACTGCAGTTGATTAACCATAGACTTGAAGTCATAAAATAAGGTGAGATTGTTTGAATGGCACACTCTTCTAAATTGAGCATTAATACTTTCATGGAAATATTATTCACCAACATCCCAAAACGTTCATACCCCTGCCTATCTCATTTTAAATATAATATTAAATTATTTAGAACAATAATTACCTGCAGAGCCACCCACCCATTCATGGACATAGATATATACACACGTGCAATCACATGTAATCAAAGGAAGACCAAAAATTTTGGACTTTAATCTGAAAACTTTTTTTACAGAGCTCATTTTGTAAATGGCTAAAGATTAATTCCCAAAGGTTGCTAAGTTTCTAGGATTTGTGATTTACAGTATATATTTCAGAACCTAAATGGATCCTGAACACTGCAAAATAAAAGTATTGTTCTATCATTTAGGTTCTATTGCCAGTTCAGAAATACAGTATGACACTGGAGATTCATTATCACATGATCTGCATGTATTAGGAAGAGTCAAAAGAGATGTGCTTCATTGTTTTTGCAGCATGACATCTCTTGGGGGTTTGGCTAGCCTTTGAAATAGACAACCGAAGAAAATGTTGCGGAGTGAATTATAATTGAAAATAGAAGAAGATAATAGTTACTGCTATAGAGCAATACAGGTCAAATTCCGTTACAACGAAGTGCCAGGGACCTAAAAAATATTTTGTTGTAATGAAAATTTTGTAGTAAGGAGATTCTGTATTTGTTGCTGTAGTGCTTTCTGTAACTTGCATCCAGGCATTTGCAGTCATTTCAATAGCTCCTTTTCATGTTAATTTTCATCTCTTCCTGTCTGCAAGTTATGCTGACGAGAATTTTTCTCAGCATTTCCTTTGCAAAAATACATTTTCAGGGTGCGAATGATGCCCAAATCCAATGGTTGAAGCACTCCTATGTAACTGGGAGGGAGGAACTCGACACAAACATTATCTAAATGTAGAAGCATGCTGTGAGTAGCACAGTTATCAATCAGAAGCAGAATCTTCCTGTTGTTCTTCTTCATATTGTGAGGTTTCTGAACTCATTTGGGACATTCACAACCCCCCACCAACGAGACGACTCGCCAAAGTACGTCCCGAAGTGTGATTGCCGCGTCTGTGTAGGATTGCTTGACACAGTGCTGCAGCGGAGCACTGGAGAAGCAAATCCGAGCCGAACGCGGTCAACTGCATGTTGTCGATGGGTGATGCAAGGAACATTATGATGTAGGGATCTGTATTACTTGGCCACTAACCTGGCCACGACCCTGCATGACTGCTGTGCCTGTGTATAGGAGAGTGGTAGATCCTGCTACAATAAATAACCGTGCCGTTCCTGTTTCACGCTGAATAAAGTTGTTTTTGCTAAAGTACTGCGACTAAGCCTCATGTTTTGGGGTGCAAGACAGTGTCTCATGCGTCACAATATCCTTGTCAAGTTGTCATAGCCAGTTTCCCAAAATGTCTTGAGTCATTCCAGCTCGCTGATTCACTTTACTGTATACTCACAGGGAAAGAATGTAATGCGCTTAAAACACTGAGGACTGGTTGACTTGCCAATGATGAGAGGAATAAGTGCTTTTTCAACATCTTCAAATGCAGCAGTTCGCATATGTTTGTGCGGAGTCCCCAGTTTGCAATCCGAGATTTTTCTTCTTTCTATTTTTCCATTGTGTTTCAAGAAAGTTGACAATGATGATGGCAAATTTCCGAATTCATTGGCAACGTCTTTTTTCTTTGTGCTGGAATCGAGAGGCTGAGTTTTTTTCTAATGTGAACTGTTATTTTTTCGTGTCTGTCATTTCTATAGGAGGGTGAAAATGAGTTAAATTCCAATAGATGTTTTTCAAATGTCGACAAGCAGTAAGCAAAAGGTATCACTGAGAAGCACAGAAAACAAACATAGCAAAAAATAGTATGAGGAAAGTTCGATGGAAGAGAAAATTTTATAATGTTTCTGTTCGGGGATCATTGTGCACAACTGAGCTGCGACCACAGAACTAACTGCTCTGTGGATGATTCATTCAGGCATTTCAAGGTCTTTTGGGCACTTCAATGTAATGAAAGTATCTGCTGAATGTATTTTGTAGTAACAAGATTTTTACAGACTCTGTCTTATGAGAAAACTGTCGGGATCCTAAAACACTTTGTTGTAATGAAAATTTCATTGTAAAGATATTCGTTATAACGGAATTTGACCTGTATAATATAATATATAATTACACACGCTAATTCTGTGATGAGTGATATACCACCCTCTATTTAGCATACTATTTATTGCAGTAGTGTGAATCTGAGACATGGCCTATAAACAATGCCATTGACACATCACAGAGAGCTTTCATTTCTATGACAAGAAAGTATATTTAATATTTCCCCCTATACCAACCTGTAAAACAGTCAAACTAAAATGATCGACAGCAAAGAAATGTATACAAAAGAGGGAGAGAGGAGGGAATGAAAGATGAGCTTTTGATGTGAAAGGACTGTAGCACTAACTTAAAATGACAAAGCAAAAATAATGGATAAACTATGAAGCATACATAGAAGGCTGGGAATTACAAGTAGCAGGTCCTACCTCTCCTCGGGTAAATGGATAGCTGACACTCTAGTTCCTTACCTGTGACGGGGCTTATTGTGTAGCTCTCCCCATCTCAAAATGAAAAGCAATAAACGCTTGAAATATAAAACTCTGTGTGTAATTAATCTATATAATATAAGTTTCACTTTTTGAATTGAATTACTAAAGTAAATTAACTTTTCAATGATATTCTAATTTATTGAGATGCACCTGTATATGCTCGTTCAATTGCCATAACTTGAGACTAGCCTAACCCGAGACCCTTCCTATTTTCCTTTATTTTTGCTCATTCATAACACATAATTGTTTCTGATCCCCAAACAAATATACCATATAATAAAACACTAAGGTCCATGTGTGTGTTCTGTCCCTTAGAGCAGCCTGATCAGTCAGTTTGGCTTTGTTGTGATAGGTCAGTTTGGCTGTGGTAATGTGATTGAAAAAGGAAGTGCAATATATTAGGAAAAAAAATGGCATCAGAAGCACCCAAAGATGAGAAGTATAAAAGCAGACAACAGGTGAGAAATATGATTAGATTAGATGAAATGTATTATGCCAAAGAGGAATTTTAATAAGGTTGTTTGAAAATTGTGATAGAATCTGAGAATCAGACTTTACGGTAACACTCTTGAGGAAGGGAGCACTGGTGAAGAGAGGTTCGGACACATCTGAATACAGAGTAAAGGCACTGAAGGTACACGTAGGGCAAATATTTTTAAATTAAGCTGTTATCTCTCTTTGAATGGTGGCATGGCTAGTCAAGTATAATACAAAAGACAACCTGAGTAAACAAAACACACTGATTTTAAGTGATCATTTAATTTATTGAAAGAAAAAAGAAGCACCAAAACCTGTATCACACATGTGACAAAGTAATTTCCCCCTTTAGTCACTTAATCAACCAATGAACCAAATTAGACTAGACACAACAAAGCTAGAGTGCATCCAGTCCTATTAAATCTAAACATCACATTAAATAGAACCTTTCCAGCATTGTGAAATTTGCTAAGAGGTCTCAACAAGCAGCATACCATGTCTCAATCTAAAGAAATTCCAGAAAACCTGAGAAAGAAAGCTACTGAAAGGGTTACAAAGCAATATCTGGAGTACTGGCACTTGTTCATAGGCCAGGGTTTCTTCATTCTGAGCATATTTATTATTAGAATACATAAAACTGAGGCCAGGCCTGGAAGTAGAGTGGAAAGAGAAAAATGCAATTATTTTTTTTATTCAAGTATCTGCTGTAATTGTAATTTTAACTTCTAATGTTATTCTGTGATAAACTAGTACTGTAAGAAATATGCACCTTTTCTCTTCTACTTTCTTACCTCTCATCTGATATTGATAGAATTCCATTGTGGTGGCTCACTACAGCCCATAAACAATGATAGCTAGCCTTTATTTAGCATACCAAATTATTTCAAAGCTCATCAGCACTGTTCCTTCAGTGCACATCTGATAAGCTCATTGGATGTTCCCAGATTGTTTATTTTTTAAAAAAAATCCCCAAGTCACATGTCATTAATCCTCTTTGAATATATTTTCCTTTTAAAAAACATAGTTTTATCTATTAGTATTTAAGAGGTGGTATTATTATTGATTTGTAAAACTATCTGTGGAAAAATGTATTATATTAAAGCAATATCACTGAATATTCTTATACCAGTAACAGCATGAATACACTTGACTTGAGCATTCATAGTTTTCATACTCCTTCTCTGTACGTTTAGCATTTGTTTGCTCAGAGTTTGTTGCTCTTGCTACTTGCTGAGCAGCTTTCTTTTCTCCACCCTAGCGGCCCACCTCTTCTCTTCTTTCATCGGCATCTTTTCGCGTTAAACCTGATTAAGTCAGTGTTTGTGTTGCAAGTACGTTTTCCTTAATTTTTCAGTTAAGCTGGCACTGAAGTCTTCAATCTGCTTCAATAATGATTTAAGATATGAAGAGGTATTGGAAGTGACGGCGAAGGTGGTAGGGATGAGAATGACGCCCATACACGTGCTGCACGGCCGCACTGCTGGCCTCTACCGAGAGTTGATTCTACAATAAAATAAAAATAAAAATAAAAAGAGGAATAACCTTGGAGGTCAATCATCACCCCGAAAGCAGATAGTAGACGTCACGTAGTATATGTATACCAAATTTCAGGTCAATTATCCAAACGGTTTGTGAGCTACAGGTGATTTAAAATCCTGGACAGACAAACGGACAGCCATGGTAGTGTATTATACAAGAAGATATATTGTACTGCTTCTTTAAAATGTCAGCATTTCCAATAAAGAAAGGCTTCCTTTACCCTTTGAAAGCAATCACAAAATACTGAAAGGCTGGCACAGAAACCTTGCTGATGCTGTCATGTTCATGACTTTTAATATAAAGTACTGATCCATACAGTGTAAACATAAATGCAAAATATTATCCTAAAATATTTTCCCTTAAGGTATGTAAAGGGGCAATAATGAAATTGCTGATTGTCAAAGCATTCTATTCCTGTTTCACTTTAGACTTAATATGATATTTTCATGAACTCCATTATGGGAGTTTCATATATGTCCTTAAATTAACGAGGTCTGCTGCCTGTGCACTGGTAAATGTGTATGTATGTATGGTTTATACTGTGTATTATGGTAAGATGCCTTCACATCACGTACTTAATTTCATTAAATTATCAGAATTTACATTGTAAGAAAATGATAATTGACATCTTTTACTGGAATCCTTCTTATTGTCCTTGAAAGCTGTTATTAAATATAGTAGCGTATTTACCTAACACAACCTTTGATGACAGCAAAATTACTCTTAACAAGTACTGGAACACACTTAAACGATCTTGTGGTATTTCTACAAAGGTTTCTTCTTTTTCATCTCATTGCGTCACTGGAATAGGATTTTTTATAACTTCTCTTTGATGTAAAGCTGTATTTACTGTATTTTTGAAGCCAAACTTGCACTTGAGTGTTAATTTTTTTTAGTTTCATCTTTTTGCCCTCAAAGCTTTTTTTGGGAGCACACAACTCTATGTGGGAGAAACTGGACAAACACTCCGCCAGAGAATGAACTTACACAGGTTCCACATTAAACATGGCAACACAGATGTTCCTGTGGCGGCCCACTTCAACAGCCATGGACACTGTGAGAAGGACTTTAAGGTCACAGTGCTTATGGGCAACTTCAAAACACAGCAAGAGAGAAAAGAATGGGAAGTTAAACTCATGCTAAAATTTAATACTTTACAACATGGATTGAATAAAGACAAGAGTTTTATGGCCAGATATGAGGATTGTTTACATCTCTCAGAATGACAGACAACCTGTCTACAGACCCACATTGTTTTGAAAAAACTCATTACAAACTTCAAAAGACTTTGTTGGACAGTTATCTTATCCAGAGATCTTGACAATACATTGTTCTTTTCTCTCTTGCTAAATTAACCCTAGCCTGAATTAATCTATTAATTTTTTACATACAAAATCTCTCATTTAAATATTTACCAATGTTGTTTCTTGTCCTAGAGTGTGTATATAAACATAGGAAACTTCAGTTTCTGTATTACATCTTGCCTGAAGAAGGGGCCTGAGTTGCCTCGAAAGCTTGCATATTGTAATCTTTCTAGTTAGCCAATAAAAGGTGTCATTTTGCTTGGCTTTTCTCTACATTCATAATGGCTAACACGGTACAACACCCTAGTACTCCAAATCTTTACAAATAGATGAATACACAACATTTAATATTTCTTACTTAACATTTATAGTTGCCCCTGATTGAGGGTAGTAGTGCAGTATTACAAATTATATTACAGTATTGTTTTGTTATCATAAATACAGTACTGTTACAGTTTAAATGGTAAACAGTTTTACCTTTCTTTGAACTCAAATATTTTGCACATCTGGATCAGTGAGCACCTGCTGAGGAAGATATTGCAGTTTCGGCATCTTACTTAAATAAAAACACTACACTACACTTTTTACACTGTACTATTGATTGTATTTACTGAGTGACTTAGGAGGTGAATATGGTATACCAAAAGTCCATAGTCTCATCTATCTATTAATCTGTTTGTCTGTCGGGTGCAATTGCATATACTAGTCTTGAAGTATATATTTTTCATTTAGTCTTTTAAAAATCACATTAAAAACTGATATCCTAATAATATTTGAATTGAAGTTACAAGAGAAACTTTTTCCAACTTTTTAATTTTACTCACCCAGCTCCCTATTGCTATGTATGCAGCAGGAGTTGTTGGCTTTAGTATAGCCACAATGCAAGTTCTAAATGTGAGGGGAGACCCAAACATTCCTGCAATCAGTCAATATCATAGGAGTAGGGTATAGTTCTGAAATATGGTATTAGTTATCAAATGCCTACAGTCTGCTTAATCAGTCTGTCAAGTGGCATCATGCTGAGTTGATCAAATTTATATTTTTGGTATTTATTCTACAATTGTGCTGGTGAATTTTGCATTTTTTTTTCTCCAAGCCACCATGGCAAATTTTCAAGAGACACTGATGTTTGTTTCTTTCTATTTTGACAGACTTGTTCATAAAGAATTTGTTCCTTGTAGACACACAGTTAATAAGCAGCATTATAAACTACCAAGGTGTCTACAGGAACACTGCATTTTTACACCATGATAGCACATATTTTGTGAGTCAGTATCTGTTGTCTGAACTAATTTTATGAAAATGACATTAATCCATGAAATCAAATATGAATAATAAACTGTCAAGTAACTATATTTTTAATACATTTTATTAATAAGCAGTTCTCAGTTATCGGTCCCATCAACAGTTCTTTATTTTTCATGTAAGGATCAGCTATTCACTTAATCCAATTCAGAGTCATTTGAACCTGGAGTCTATATCTGCAGCACTGAGAGTTAAGCAAAAAGGAGGAACTAACCCTAGAGTGGGGGACAGTCATTGTTTGGAAACGGCAGGCCTACATGGCTTTGAAATTGAGGAAAAACTCTGCTGTAACAAATAATATTTTTTGAGTGAGTTACTTGTCATGGTTTCTAGTTATGTGCCATTAGTTAATGACTAGATTTTTGCAAAACTGAGAAAATGTAAAAACCGAAGAAAGTTGATTCTTAGAATAAACATGTCAGTAGTTTCATTAGGAAAACATTAGGAAAAATGGTTTAAATTTATGTAGCAGTCTTTTGACTATTTAAACTAATATACTGTAATTATGCTGAAGTAACCTTAAAAGAACCTTACCAAAAATGAAAACAGTTTCATGGGCATTAGAACATTATGACTTTTGATAAATATTTTATATGTAATTCATTTCAGCTGAAGTCTGAGCTATAAGGGCAATGCTAATTTTTTTTGAAAAACGTTCGTAATCTTTCAGGGTCACGAAATTGAAATAACAAGGCAGTGATAGGCCATATCTTATGATGGCTTAACACTATGTACATCTGAGTGTCATATACACAACAGATTTTGGTAATTCAGCACACATAACTATTATGACATTTCATGTTTAAAATGACCATCTCTGATTATAGTAAAAGCCTTACAACAAGGATCATTGTGATTATGGTAACAGCCTTACAACAAGGACCATTTCATTGTGAGCCCTTAGATTTTCTGCTTTATTATAGTACTAGGGTGTTGTACTGTGTTAGCCATTATGAATGTAGAGAAAAGCCAAGCAAAATGACACCTTTTATTGGCTAACTAAAAAGATTACAATATGCAAGCTTTCGAGGCAACTCAGGCCTGAAGAAGGGGCCTGAGTTGCCTCGAAAGCTTACATATTGTGATCTTTTTAGTTAGCCAATAAAAGGTGTCATTTTGCTTGTCTTTTCTCTGCTTTATTGTAGAAAATACTAAAACCTTTGTGATTTGTTTTCCTTTAAAAAAATTCTGGTTGATTATGCTCCTTTTTTAGTATTTTTTAATAAGAATTTTGACAAGTGCTGAATCTGATTGTTGTTTAAAGGTGTGTTTAAAGGTGTTTGTTTATCTTAGACTTATTTCAAGGCCATTTTGTTTTTTGTGGGTGTCACCATTTTGGGTTTAGCTTTTGTATGGTTGCAAACAATGTTGCTGTGCAGGATAACTGGAGGTCATGAGCTATTGTGTTCACTGTTATGCACTTTCTGATTATCTAAGATTAGATGAAAGTGGTTTACGTGTGGTGTGCTTTGCTTTATGCTCTTAGACTTATGTTTAATCTCCTGATCCGTGTTTAATATATTTATACCTTTACTTCTAAGGGAGTAACAAAGGGTGTATTCATGCTTATATTTAAATTTATATGAATTGCCTAGCCTTTGACACGTTTCCAAAAAGAATCGGCACACTGATGCATACATTGAATTATTATAATTTCAAGTAATATACAGAACCAGTAACAGTGCACTGCACAATAACATGCAGTGAATACACTTGACTTGAGCATTCATAGTTTTCATCCTCTTTTTCTGTACGTTTAGCATTCATTTGCTCACAGATTGATGTGCTTGCTGCTTCCTGAGCAGCTCTTCTTTTGTCCACCCTAGCAGCCCTCTGCTTCTCTTCTTTCGTTGGCATCTTTTCGTGTTAAAACTGATTAAGTCAGTTTTTGTGTTGCAATCACTTAGTACATTTTTTTTAATTTTTCACTTAAGCTGGCACTGAAGTCTTCAATCTGCCTCAAGAATGATTTAAGATATGAAGAGGTAAGGGAAGTGACAGCGAAGGTGGTAGGGATGAGAACGGCGCCGTATGCATGCGCCACACGGCCACCCTGCTGGCCGCTGCCGAGAGTTGATTCTGCAATAAAATAAAATAAAAAATTAAAAGAGGAATAACCTTGGAGGTCAATCATCACCCATCAAAAGTGGATAGTAGACGTCATGTAGTATATGTGTACCAAATTTCAGGTCAATTGGTCAAATGGTTTTGCGAGCTACAGGTGATTTAAAATCCTGGACAGACAAACTGACAGCCAAGGTAGTGTATCCTCTTTAATAAAATCCCTTTGTGCGTCCAGGTGTCTGTGTGTGTGTCTTCTGGTGAAGTGCACATGCTCGGGGCTTCTGGTGAAGTGCGCATGCGCGGGGCTCGGTGCGATGCGCGATATTACTGTGAGAGAAAGTTAGAGGCGTTTTACGGAAATACAAACCAGTATTACTGCGAGAGGAAATTAAAGGTACACAATACAGTGACGCATGTTACAGCCACATACAAGCCAGTATTACTGTCAGAGGAGATTAAAGGCATATTACCGGCGCGCACGCCTGTATTACCGCCAGAGAAAATTAAAGGTATATTACGGACGTACAAGCCAGCGGACGTACAAGACAGTATTACTGTCACAGTAAATTAAAGACACACAATACACGGCGGCAGCCCACGAAGAACGCTCAGCTCAGCAAGTAAACATCAACAAAAGAGAGGCTGAAAGAAAGAAAAATACTACCAACAAAAAGAATGAGGTCAAAGTCCCTTGCCATTTAATATAGACTGTTCCTACTAATGTTTATGCACTTCTGTTCTAGCGCCCGTTATTGTAATGGGCTAAATGACTAGTTATATATAAAGATGAGTGGCAATCATGGGGTTGGATGATTATCTGACACATCCGAAGTTTTTCAATTGCAATCACTTTAAATAGTAGGAATGGTATCAGATTTTTAAGGAAAATAATTGTTTTCCAAAGTGGATATTGTAAGAGGCAAAGTTAGAAAGTTAATGCTTTACGTTAAACTCATATTAGTGTTTGCTTAATTTGTACAGGATACAATTTTCTCTCATAGGTATAGATTATGGTATAGCCTTTTACCCCCTGTAAGTTGACATGAGATAGAACCTTCTCAGCTACATCTGTGATACAGTATGTTAATTAAGTCAGTTTTTTAGAATAGAAAGACCCACTTGCGTTTTGTAAGTGGGATAGGCATGCAGTTTTGTGGCCGTTTAGAAATGGTGCAACTGTATTAGAAAATATAAAGAAACAAACAAGATATATAAACCTTAAACAGAACTTTTCTTAAAACCAGAACTTTTCTTTAGTTTGCAATACCAATTGTTTCTCTATTTTTGTGTGAACTGTTTTACCTTGAAGTTTTACTAAAGCTTTTAAAAATGAAGATATTTTGTCTGTGGAATCATTTCAACATGTCAAGTTATTGCTAGAATCCCATGAAGCAAACTAAAGCTACAGAACCTTGGTAATTTTGGGTAAACGCAGCTACAGATATGTTTGAAAAAGTTATGATTTAGATAATTTTAGGGTTAAGACGCTGCAGTATTCTCTTAAGGTTCCAATGGACTCTGCAAAGCATTAGACATTAATAATATCAAATAAGTATTATATTCTTATCACTTCTCAACCGATTTTTAAGATGAGGGTCAGAGCAGCAGAAGCAGGCTAAACAAGTCAACCTAGACTTCTCTTGTCCCCAGCTACAGATTCCAGCCCTTTCTTGAGAATTCCCAGGCGTTCCCAAACCAGCTGAGAGATATAAATCCTCCAGCGTGCCCTGGGTCTGCCAAATGGGACATGACTACACTAGGGGGAGCCATCTGGGGGCATTCTTACGACATGCCCAAACCACCACAAGTGGCTTCTCTCAATCTGGAGGAGCAGTGACTGTACTATAAGACTTTCTCAAATCGCAGGGCTTCTCACCCCAACACAGATTGTAAGTCTAACCACCCTGTAGACTACACTCATTTCTGCTTGTATTCACAATCTCATTCTTTCAGTCATTACCCACAGCTCATGATCATAGGTTAGGACAGGGATTGACCTGTAAACTTGTAATAGATCAGAAAAGCACCTGCAGAACAACTGGCTGCCACTGTCGCCACTCCAATCCGCTTGTCAATCTCACATTCCCTTCTTCCATTGCTCGTGTATAAGATTCTGACATATTTGAATTTCTCCTCAATGAACAGTTGTTCTCTCCACTCACATGGAGAAATTAAAAACTATGACCTCAGACCTCAGGTGCTGATCCTCATTAAAGCAACTTCATTAAGCAGCAAATTGCTTAAATGCGTACTCATAACTGTTGTCAAATGAGGCAATGAGGACAGCAACATCTGCATAAAGCCTAGCATCCCCTATTGGATACTCTAAAAGTATTATAATGAAAGGTATTATTGCAAATTTGAAAATGTGAAACATTTTTATTGACCGTCATTTATTATGTATAAAGTAACAAAAGCAGTGTGCACACTGAAATTTGTTACCATCAATAGTAATTGGAACAGTTTATCTTTGCTAGATAAGAACCGCTGAGAAAGACTAATAAACTCCTACAAAGAATGTCCCCATAATATAGAAAATTTCATGATCGTTTTGGAGAATACATAGAAAACCTCAGATTTAATATCCTAATGTAATAGATCTCAATGCGAGCACAATATGCAGTGGCTTTATTAGATCTTTCCCACCCCTCATTACCTTTTTAAGTTGTTAGCATAGAAAACAACAGTTTATAGCATGTCTTTCCTGGAAAACATTTTGCTTTTCTCAATGGTCTGAATGAACAGATGCTCTCTCCTTGAGTAAGGTAGCAGGAATACCTTTGGACAGCTAAGCATTCTTATCATAGATCTACTTAGTAGAAGAATGATGATATCAGCTGTCAGATAAGTAAATTCATTAGATGCTGACGTACACTGCTATAGTTTCATTCTGCTTACTCATTTTAAGCAAAGTTCCTAATAGTTTCTTTATTTTTGTGAAAGATTACAGACATACAGTTTAGGAGGGAATTGCTATTTCTATTTTTGCATTCTCCCTCAGGTGCTCTAAAAACATAATATGAAAATTGATACATATAGTCTTTAATTAAACTTGTTTTTTTTAAGATTTAAACGTCATTTTGAAAGTAATATATTCTCATTACTTGTATATTAAAATACGGCTTGACACATTGTTTTAGTAAGCCTAAGGACTATAAAAGCACATCTGTTACTTAATTAGTCTCATTTTTAACTTTATGCAGTTTTTATAAATCATATTTTTGTAATAGTAAGTAAGATGTTCAGATCCATTGCTAAAATGGACATGGTCTCACTGACTTTTTGCATTACTGTGTTACTATAAATTATATCATTTTTGCAAACACTGCATCATATATGGATGTTTACTTATTTTCATGTGTAGCTATAGAAGATGTTTTCTATGCTTTTGAATGTAATAAAAAACAACATAGTTGCATACTATATATCTAGCAGAGCTGATCAGATTTTTCATAATGTATTTTATGCACAATAAAGGAAACAATGCTAAAAAAAAAGTTTTTTTTTTTAAATTGCATGAAAAAGGTAAACTGTGTGAGACATAAATTACTCCTTTGTAGGCTTGTATCATCCTTGGTATAGATATCCAGTGCCATATAGAAATTTCCACATGGAGCATTTCATATGGAATAAATATTCCAGATTCTCTCTGCAAAGGCTTTGGGGTATAGCTGCTGCTGTACTGAATCAAGAGAGGTTAGTTGTAGTTGTGTGGGTATCTATTGAGGATATGTTTAGGTATCTTCGCAGAGGTGCATCTTGCACAACCTACTGGGAGGAGATCCAGGATTACACACAAGAACAAATGAAACTTTTCCCTTGCCCTAAATTAGTGAATTCTCATTTGACCAGCTGACCCTGTTGGAATTATTGCCATCAAAAGGAAAAGTGAATAATGAGACTGGGATGCCATAATGCATCAGATTATATTGCCAGTTTTCAGTTCTTATAGCTATAAATATTTGTATGCAAGTTTCCTTTCAACAACAATAAATATGTAATTCAACA
This sequence comes from Erpetoichthys calabaricus, assembly GCF_900747795.2. NCBI lineage: Eukaryota > Metazoa > Chordata > Cladistia > Polypteriformes > Polypteridae > Erpetoichthys > Erpetoichthys calabaricus. Next base: position 29,769,423 of record NC_041406.2, on the reverse strand, counting down.
GGCATGGCATAATGATTGTGTAGCTTGTTAGGCCTGGGTATAGTTAACCAAAATGGTAATAACTGATTAGAAAAGAAATATATGATATACAATGTACAGACCCTAATGAATTGGTTAATGGGCAATCCTATTTTGAATTCTGTTATAAAATAACCGATCTAACCAAGGCCTTAAACTAATGTTAAAATATTTTCTATAAATTTGAGACCTTCTTGAATTTTACTTTTTGATTTTATTGAGTACACAAAATATCTTGGAATAAACTTAGCACATTATATAAAACTATCCACAGTTGAATCAGAAGTTAAGGTATAGAAAATAATTTGTTGGCTTTCTTGGCTGCACACATTAATTTCAAGATTTATCCTAAAAAATCTTGTTAGTGTATTGCTTATACAAATATATGAGGCTGTTGTAATAATGTTAGTCGCTGCATACATTAATATAAAATAGGATTCATCGGTAAATCTAGAAAATAAACATTACAGTTCACACTTAATGTATACAGAAACAAATGCAGTTCTCAGTGTTTCTAAGTTACTGTAGCCTTAAGTATGCAGTTTCTTCAGTTTTTGTGCCTGAATCTGACTTAACAGTCTCATAAATTATTTAATATGAAGCATGGCTCTTGGCATAATATTCTCCAATGGAAATAAAAGGATGTTTTTTTCCTCTAACTTAAGTGTAATAAGCAAAGCTGGGAATATATTCATATACAATATTTTAATAAGTTAACATACTGTAGATCATCACTCTTTGGTCCTTGTAGTGCTATACTTTATTGTCGCTTCCTAATTTATGATGACCAAATATAATACATTTACTATCGAAGTCTGAAATATAGTGCCACTTTAATGTCCTAGTTTAAGTTTTAACAAAAATGTGGGGTCGTCTTTGTAAACTCTACTCTTGGTTAGTGGTTACAGGCTGAATAAATACATTTGACTATTTTTATAATTCGTTATAGTTAAAGGGAGCAATCTCAGCCTTAAAAAGGATCTATCCATCCATCCATTCAGGAAAAGAGTACAGGAAAGATTGAAGAAAGGTTGACACACCAGCAGGTGTTCCCCATTTAATGTCCAGGTTGAATAAAAATAATGAGTAACAAAAAGAACAGATTAGGTGACATCAAATGTGAAGTATTTAACTCCGCTCTTCCACGGACATCTCCCCTTCTTGAGCCGTTGGTTAATTCTGACAAGGATTCCCTTGGTCAGGTGATTTATATTCAGTGGCAGAAGCAAAACACGTGGGGTGATTGTTGATCCGTGCAGAAATGACGTCATTGGTCCACCAACTAGTTCTCTGACATTCTATAGCAAATAGAGACTGTGTTACTGTTGGCATTATGTCCAAGTTCTTCTCCCTTGCTGTATTCAACTCCACACCTGTAAGGTAGTCCTTTGCTTTCGTCTCAGGCAATACATACATGCATACATACAATCCATGCTGTAAATTTATATATACAGTATTTCTATCTATATAGATAGATGGATAACTACAGTATATAGGTATAGACAGTTAATTGGATGGTTATATATTTAGATTAAGCTTAAACATTTTATTTTGAGTTGTTATTTTGAGAAAGTCAGTTTTTCTTAGTTTAAAAAAAAAAAATGAAACTGAACTGTATTTATCAAAACCCTGTAATGATGGCGACCAGACTACTGTGCTGCCAGCACACTCTTGAGAGCCATCTACTGAGCTTCTATACGATAGTATAGTCAAATATTATAGTCTCAGCAACAACAACAACAACAACATTTATTTATATAGCACATTTTTATACAAAAAGTAGCTCAAAGTGCTTTACATAATGAAGAGAAGAAAAATAAAAGACAAAATAAGAAATTAAAATAAGACAACATTATTTAACATAGAAAGGAGTAAGGTCCGATGGCCAGGGTGGACAGAAAAAACAAAAAAAAAACTCCAGAAGGCTGGAGAAAAAAATAAAATCTGCAGGGGTTCCAGGCCACGAGACCGCCCAGTCCCCTCTGGGCATTCTACCTAACATAAATGAAATAGTCCTCTTTGTAGTTCGGGTTTTTCACGGAGTCACTTGATGCCGATGGTCATACAGACTTCTGGCTTTTAATCCATCCATCATTGTTGGAACATCATGGTGCTTTGGGTAGATGGTGGTGGCGCATGCCACCACCAATAGGACACCGGAAAAGGAAACAGAAGAGAGAGTAGGGGTTAGTACAGATTTTGAATGAATAGTTATTATAATGAATTAGATATACAGAGTATCAGGAAGAAATTACAGTGAAGTTATGAGAAGGCCATGTTAAAATAATGTGTTTTCAGTAGTTTTTTGAAGTGCTCCACTGTATTAGCCTGGCGAATTCCTACTGGCAGGCTATTCCAGATTTTAGGTGCATAACAGCAGAAGGCCACCTCACCACTTCTTTTAAGTTTTACTCTTGGAATTCTAAGGAGACACTCAGTTGAGGATCTGAGGTTACGATTTGGAATATAAGGTGTCAGACATTCCGATATATAAGCCGGGGCGAGATTATTTAAAGCTTTATAAACCATAAGCAGAATTTTAAAGTCAGTTCTGAATGACACAGGTAACCAGTGTAGTGACATCAAAACTGGAGAAATGTGTTCGGATTTTCTTTTCCTGGTAAGGATTCTAGCAGCTGCATTCTGCACTAGTTGCAAACGATTGATGTCTTTTTTGGGTAGACCTGAGAGGAGTGCATTACAGTAATCTAGCCGACTGAAAACAAACGCATGAACTAATTTCTCTGCATCTTTCGATGATATAAGAGGTCTAACTTTTGCTATGTTTCTTAGGTGAAAAAATGCTGTCCTAGTGATCTGATTAATATGCGATTTAAAATTCAGATTACAATCAACGGTTACCCCTAAGCTTTTTACCTCCGATTTGACTTTTAATCCTAATGCATCCAGTTTATTTCTAATAGCCTCATTGTATCCATTATTGCCAATCACTAAGATTTCGGTTTTTTCTTTATTTAATTTGAGAAAGTTACTATTCATCCATTCTGAGATATAAGTTAGACATTGTGTTAGTGAATCAAGAGATTTGGGGTCATCAGGTGCTATTGATAAATACAGCTGTGTGTCATCAGCATAGCTGTGGTAGCTCACGTTGTGCCCTGAGATAATCTGACCTAATGGAAGCATGTAGATTGAGAAAAGCAGTGGACCCAGGATAGAGCCTTGTGGAACACCATATAGAATATCATGTGTCTTTGAGTTATAATTACCACAACTAACAAAGAATTTTCTCCTTGCCAGGTAGGATTCAAACCAATTTAAGACACTGCCAGAGAGGCCCACCCATTGACTAAGGCGATTCTTAATAATATTATGATCAATGGTGTCAAATGCGGCACTCAGATCTAAGAGGATGAGAACAGATAAATGGCCTCTGTCTGCATTTACCCGCAAGTCATTTACTACTTTAACGAGTGCAGTTTCTGTGCTGTGATTTGTTCTAAAACCTGACTGAAATTTATCAAGAATAGCATGTTTATTGAGGTGCTCATTTAACTGTATAATGACTGCCTTCTCTAGAATTTTACTTAAGAAAGGCAGGTTAGAGATGGGTCTATAATTTTCAAGAGCAGAGGGATCGAGATTATTTTTCTTAAGTAGGGGTTTAACTACCGCAGTCTTAAGACAGTCTGGGAAGACCCCCGTATCTAATGACGAATTTACTATGTCAAGAACATTATCACTAAGCACGCCCGATACTTCTTTGAAAAAAGTTGTTGGTATTGGGTCAAGGGCACAGGTGGAGGGTTTCATTTGAGAAATTATTTTATGTAAATCAGGTAAATCTATCCTAGTGAAAGACTTTAATTTGTTTATTATGGGGTACTGGGGTTTAGGAGGATCCTTAGTGTTGGGGAGATATACTATGTTATTTCTAATATCATTAATTTTTTGATTGAAAAATACAGCAATAGCCTCACAGGTTTTACTGGAAGTACTTAGGAGGCATTCCTTTGAGTTACTTGGGTTTAACAGACGATCAATCGTCGAAAATAAGACTCTGGGATTACTAGCATTGTTATTTATAATCTTAGAGAAATAGCAGCGCCTCTCAAGACGGACTGTGTTATTGTATTCTGTTATTTTAACTTTTAATATTTCATAGTCAATAGTTAGTTTAGTTTTCCTCCATTTACGCTCAGCTCTACGGCATGTTCTCTTTAAATCAGACAATCTTTGGGTCTTCCATGGTATAACAATGCTAGAAGATTTTTTAACTGTCTTTTCAGGTGCAACTAAGTCAACAGCAGCCCTCACTTTAGTATTAAATCTTTCCACCTTACTATTTACATTCTCCTCGCTATTATAGTTGGCACTATAAACGGACTGATTGGTTAGAATGTTTGAAAGTTTTAAAGCTGCTGAGGAGTCAAAGAAGCGTTTTTTAACAATATGCTTCTCATGAGTGTTTTCTATCATTATTTCTATATTAAAGAGTAGAAGAAAATGGTCTGATAGACCAATATCAATGACCTGCTTTATATCAACTTTTAGTCCTTTAGTAATTACTAAGTCTAACGTATGACCTGCTTTATGTGTAGGCTGATTAACGAGCTGTCTCAAATCAAAAGAGTCCAGGAGGTTCATAAATTCTTTTACTTTTTGGTCACATTGATTATCTATATGAAAATTAAAGTCGCCGACTATTAAGAGTGTATCATAGTTCGTAATTAAGATTGACATCAAGTCAGAGAATTCCTCAAAGAAAGACGCGTTAAATTTTGGAGGTCTATACACGGATAATACTAGAACGTGAGAATCTCCCTGAATAACAATGGCGAGATACTCAAAAGACTTGAATTTACCAAAACTGATATTTTTACATTTTAACCTGCTTGAGTAAATGTTTGCTAGCCCTCCACCTCTCTTTCCTTGGCGATCAGCACGAGTAAAACTGTAATCTGGAGGCGCAGAGAAATGCTGCTACTCAAATTATTATTAACACACCTTTTAACTGCATTCATGCTTTCAAAGTTTTCCTAAATAAATGTTATTTATTTTTAAGCTTTTTATTTGAGCATGTTAAAGAATTTCAACTCTGTACAAAAACTCATTCATTGGCTGCTTAGGAAATATGTCTTTTTTTGAACATTTTATTTTCATTGAACAGCAAGAATGCCTTTAATTTGAAATGTAGGCAAGTGGAAAAAATTATTAAGTTTATTTTTTATGCCTATCTATAAAAAAACAATTATTCAGGTCAATAATGTTGAAAGCGATAGCTTTTGAGCTCATGAACAATAGGGGTTAAGCATCATTTCTGTTGTAGAAAAAATGAGTTAACATACACTGTAGTACATTATTTGAATATATATTAATTTCATTTAATAATGAAATGCAGTTTTTATTCAGTTTTCAGTTTTACAGATGCAAATTAAAAGAAAATAAAACAAAAAAACATTGAATGCTTATTTGACCTCACTTTACCTGTTAAATCAGATGGTAGCATTTTGCTATTGTGAAAAATGTATTTTCATATTTTGGCAAAGTATTTCTTTCAGATTAATACTATGCTGAACTACTTCCTCCTTAATGTTATACAGTATAATTAATGTTATACAGTATAATCTAAATCTACCTCAATGTAAACAACATCATGCTGATAGTTATCAGGGCCTGATGTTACACAGATTCCCTAAGCAGCAGTTCAGAAGTTAGAATGATAGTTGACCTTTTCATTTTAGTCCTCAGTGGATTATCGTACTGTAGTTCTCTTGCGAGAGGACACTGTTTTGTGGAAAAGTAAGTAGTATTTTGATGTACAGAACTAACAGAAAGTCTCTGGTGATAAGAAAACCTCATCTGAATATAACCTCTTCAAATGAAATGTCTTTAATAAAATGTATTTGAAGAAAATATTCTCATGTAAAAGCACTGTAATCACAGTGAATAAACACCATTGTAACAATATGTGTCTACACTGGCATCCTGAGAGACAAATTATTAATAACAAGAGATATAAAAGTGCTTTTCTGATCATGTTTGTGCATCCAAATTCTAACCACCTGCAATAAAAGGAGACATGCAAATATAACATTTCATGTGCTTTTCTTTATTTTAAGTGAAACCTAAGATTTATGAAGATTTGTGTGAATAAAATGGAACGAGATATGAAATATCTCATTCGATTTCAAAATGAAATATATTTTTGTTAATTACATAATTATATTGATCTGGAGAGAGGAATGAATAGAGGACCTAAAAACATTTCTGTTTCAGATGGTAATCTAATGAGCTACTAAGTATGATGGAGCTAGTAAGTATTATGGGTACCATGCAGATTTTGGAAAACACATCATTAAGAATGTCATAAGCTTTAAGGGTATTGCATATTCTTTTCCGTTTTGATTAACCTTAATAAAGTCTAATATTTTTAGTAATATGCTTAATGTTGTGTGTATTGATTGCAGACTCTCATTGTTTTCTCCTATATGGTACTATATGCAACAGTTAGAAGGGAGGTTTTATATGTTGTTTGCGTTGCTTTTATTTATAAGTGAATGATGATTTGGGTTCCTCAAGGCTCTGGATGTTGTGGGGCTGTCCTGGTTGACACGTCTCTGCAGCATCGCATGGACATCGGGGGCAGTGCCTCTGGATTGGCAGACTGGGGTGGTGGTCCCCCTTTTTAAGAAGGGTGACCGGAAGATGTGCTCCAACTATAGGGGGATCACACTCCTCAGCCTCCCCGGTAAGTTCTATGCAGGGGTGCTGGAGAAGGGAGTTCAGTCGATAGTCGAATCTCGGATTCAAGAGGAACAATGCGGATTCCGTCCCTGCCGTGGAACACTGGACCAGCTCTACACCCTGGCCAGGATCCTGGAGGGGGCATGAGTTTGCCCAACCAGTCCACATGTGTTTTGTGGATTTGGAGAAGGCATTCGACAGTGTCCCTCGAAACATCCTGTGGGGTTTGCTCCAAAAGTACGGGGTACAAGGCTCGTTGTTATGAGCCATTCAGTCCCTGAACAGGTGGAACAGGAGTTTGGTCTGCATTGCTGGTAATAAGTCAAACTCATTTCCTGTTGAGGTTGGACTCTGCCAGGGCTGCCCTTTGTCACGGATTCTGTTCATAAGTTTTATGGACAGAATTTCTAGGCGCAGCCAAGGAGCGGAAGGGGTCTGGTTCGGTGACCTCAGAAACTCGTCTCTGCTACTTGCGGATGACGTGATTCTGTTGGCTTCAACGGACAGTGACCTCCAGCTCTCACTGGAGCGGTTCACAGCCGAGTGTGAAGCGGCGGGGATAAGAGTCAGCACCTCTAAAGGTGTTCAGGTATCTCGGGGTCTTGTTCACGAGTGAGGGAAGAATGGAGCTGGAGGTTGACAAACGGATTGGTGCGGCATCCGCAGTAATGCGGGCTCTGCAATGGTCTGTCGTGGTGAAGAGAGAGCTGAGCCAAAAGGCGAGGCTGTCGATTTACTAGTCTACATTCCTACCCTCACCTATGGCCAGGAGCTTTGGGTAGTGACCGAAAGAGCAAGATCGTGGATACAAATGACCGAAATGAATTTTTTCCACAGTGTGGCTGGTCTTTCCCTTAGAAATAGGGTGATGAGTTCAGTTATCTGTGAAAGACTCTGAGTAGAGTCGCTGCTCCTCCACATTGAGAGGACCCAGTTGAGGTGGTTCGGGCATCCTGGACGCCTCCCTAGGGGGGTGTTCCGGGCATGTCCCACTGGATGAAGGCCACGGGGCAGACCCAGGACACGCTGGAGGGTGGCTGGCCTGGGAACGCCTCGGAGGAGGTGGCCGGGGAGAGGGAGGTCTGGGCTTCCTTGCTTAGGCTACTGCCCCCGTGACCCGACTTCGGATAAGCGGTGGACAATGGATGAATGGATGGATGATGACTTGCTGGTTTAGTTATGGTGTATATGATTGTGATACTTATATGAGCCTGTAAGACATTTTTTAGAAAAATATTGGGAGTGTGCTTCCCTTGACTTTCTCGTATACTTAGATAGAGGAATAGGTCATTAGAACCACTTCCAGTTGCACAATATCATGTCTCTTTGTTTCTCATTATAACTAATTGATAATATCGATACACAATCATTAATCTCTATTTTAATCTAACTTTACAGTATATTAAAATGATATTTTCGCACTTAGGGAGGTCAAAAAGGGTAGTGGCATTTTTTTATGATTACATATGCATTACCTAGATTATGTGCAAAGTAAAAAGAATTATAGTCACCTAAAATCATAAAAAAAAGTGTTAGTATTATATAATATTTGTTGCAATAAATTGCTATAGGTAAAAGTGCATTTAGCTACTTTTAATTATGAAAATGACGGCAGAAATGAAAAAAATATAAAATTAAGTGTATTACGCAGGAACACGATGGGGATGTAGAAGCTTATTGTTCCTATTACATCTTTATATTTACATGGCATGTTCAGTGTTTACACGTTATTGTTAAATTGATGATGTAAAAATTAAAATTAATAATAGTTTATTGAAAGAATATGCATTATATTGAATACAGTTTTTAAAATTGTGTACACATTTATATTTCCATGATAGAAAAAATTCTGATGGTTGTTTAAATAAAATGACTTCCGGTTGAGTAATGTTTTTTCAAATTTCATATCTGTTCATTTTTAATCATTATAAATATGTCTACAATATTTGAATCATTTATCTGTAACTATAACCATAGTTTACTTGAAAATTTGCGAAAGTATTCAGTTAAAGGACCACTTCTGGTTGCCCAAAGTGGCCCAAAAGTTGGCAGGATTCCTTATTTTTGATATAAAGCAGGTGTGCAAAATCTCATTGACCAAGGTCAAAGCGTTTATGAGTTATCATGTTTAAACACAGACACACACACAGACAGACATAATTTCAAAAATTGTATTTTCAGACTCAGGAAGGTCTAAAACGTCAAGATTCATCAAAATCTCAAGTTGAATTTTTTTCACGATACCTATACTTTCTCTATACTATGTATCCGAGAAAGTAAAAAGTATTTTTTTTTGTATTTTGATATATGTTTATTCATTTGTTTTGCTGATGATCATATGTTTACATTTTTATTGTATGTATTGTGTACATTTTTATTTTATACAATTTTTATGTGATATTAACTTTATGGTCATATTTATACACAGCTTGAGTTGGGTGTTACCCAGCTTCTTCTGTCTTATCAGTACTAGAAGTGGAGGCTTAAGCCTGCTTTCACATATTTTTTCAAATTAAGTATATACAGTTTTTCGTACCTACCAAAGTTGTTCAAGAAAGGAGAACCAGTAAACTGGTGACAGCATCATGGGTGCCCAAGGCTTATTAATATGTGTTTGAAGCAAAGACTGGTTCAATCCCACAGAAAAGCTACTATAGCACAAATTGCTGAAAAAACTTGATGCTGGCCATGAGAGAATGGTGTCAGAAGGCACAGTGCATGACAGTTTGCTGTGTACTGGGCTGCATAGCTGCAAAATAGTCAGAGTGTCCATGTTGACCCTTTTCCATCGCCAATAGTGCTTACAGTGGGCGCATGAAAGTCAGAACTGGACCATGGAGCAATGGGAGAAGGTGGCTCAATCTAATGAATCACGTCTGCTTTAGTTCATGAGGTCGGCCAGGTGTATGTGCATTGTATACCTGAGGAAGAGATTCTAGCAGTGTACATTATGGAAAGAGTGCAAGCCGACATCGGCTCTGGGTAATGTTCTTCTGGGAAATCTTGAGTCCTAACATTCATGTGGATGTTATTTTGACGCATACCACCTACCTAAAGATTGTTGCAGACCATGTACACCTCTTCATTTCAATGGTATCCCCTGACAGCAGTGGTCTTATTCAGCATGATATTGTATTGTCCCACACTTCAAAAATTGCTTAGGAATGGTTTGTGGAACATGCTGAAGATGTTGTCTTGGTCTCCAAATCCCCATATGTCAATCTGATGAGCATCTATGGAATGTGCTGTAAAAGCAAGTCTCATTCATGGAAGCCACATCTCACAACTTACAGGACTTAAAGTATCTGTTGCCAATGTCTTGATGCCAGTCACCACCTTCACAGGTCTTGTGGAGTTAATGCCTTGATGGGCCACAGCTGTTTTGGTGGCATGAGAAGGACCTACTCAATATTTGACAGGTGGTTTTAAAGCTGATCAGTATAGGTTAAAGTTATTTCCATTCTGAAAAAATAGAAGATAATGTTGGACACGCAAAGTTTTGTCATTATAGCCTTCATGGGATGTGCTGTGTGCCACTTGACATGTATGACAAAATATTGGAAAATTTCCCAGATTGACTTCAGTTTTAGACCCGAGCATCACTCGGGCTGTAAAAACAGTGCTAAAAATGTTAGTCCTGAGCATCACTTGGGCAACTGTATAGACGTGTCTTGCGTAAACGTTAGACCCAAGGATTACTCAACTGTTAAAGTGCCAACAATGTTAGTGCCGAGCGTTGCTTGGGAAACAATGTAGGCGTGTCTTGCGTAAGCGTCAGGCCTGAGGGTGAGGCCCATCCCAGCAGGAGAGGAGAGGTTGGGAGCATGTGCTGATAGCATGTTGCTGTACCCATCACACGATGAACTACCTGGATTGGTACCCGAGTGCAGCGACTGACACCTCAACACCACACTGGAACAGTTTGAGGTTTTTTACGGTGACTGGAGTGCCAATCCAGCCACCAACCCCCAATTTTTCCTGTAAATTGGAGAAACTGGTTGCAGTGCTTGATGCAGATTAACGTCATACAATGTCCCGATTTCCGCCGTAGATCCCTAGCCTCAGAACCACCAGTCCATCCTTTGGCATTGGGTGAAAGTAAGGAAAAATTCCTGGACAGGACACCAACCCATCGCAGTATCAAAATATTTTGAATACAAATTTATATTTAACTGAATTTAAACTTACATTTAATTATTATTTTATTATCTTAGTATCAGGTTGCATCCATTTAAACATTCATCCATTTATTAGCTGTATTCACGTAATCCAGTTCAGGATCATCTAATATCTATGCCTCTCGTGTCAGCATCAGATGTACAATAAAGGTAGCAGCTATCTTTGGACAGGGTGACAGGACATTGCAGCTCCCAGTAGGACAACTTAAAGATATCAGGAACATAGCCATCACTGCATTGCAATACAGAAGAAAAACAGAGGCCTGCAGAAAGATTTTCTAAGCTTTAAGAAAATATGGAAATTTCACAGAGAACTCATTTTCCTGGAGCTGTGAGGTAGCTGGGCTAAGCACTTTGTCATTATACCCCAGTGCACAATAGTTAACATGCAAGTTCACCTTATTTCTTATCTTTCTTCCGTGTGGTTTTGATTTCTTATGAGTTTTGATTGTTGGTTAAGGAATTGATTTCCTGAGTCCTTAAAACAAAGCCACATTGTAATTTAATACACTACTCAAGTCTACTGGAAAATTCACAAGTTATTAATGAATTTCATCTTCTCCTCAGACATACAGTAAATGTGCTCCCTCCAGACTTGTGGGTGGAAAGTTTATTTTTTTCATTTATTTAAAGATGAAGAACAATAAAAAGTAAAGCTTTCCAATCATCAGACAAGCTTCAAGCGTGGCTCTTATTGGCTGTCTTTTTGACAGTGTTACATTAAACTAAACAGCAATGTAGACACTTTATAAGGTGTAAGAATTCTCTTTCAAAGACCTCAATGAATTTTGTCCATTTTTCCTCAGAAACCGAATTTGTCATTGGAATAGGAATTATGTTATGTGCAAGACTGAACAAAGTACAGTTAAGTAATGGCCAGGGAGAGTGAGTTACATTTAATGAACCGTATTTTGCAAAACTGAACAAGTCATTGAATCTTTAAAATGTCAATCTCAAGCATCTAAAAAAAGAGTTACAAGGAGTGGAAGTCTTTGCCAGAAATATTGGACACAAAAGAGGGATTGTCCATTATTTAGCTTTAGTAGGTTTAATAATTGTTGAATATATGAGTGTGACATATCAACCTAAATATACTGTATACTCATTACAATTTTGGTCCTTCACCAATTGTAAGCCTGCACTGCCTCTTAACAAGTGAGCAATCCCCGGTTCATCCCCAGAAGGTGGTGACACAATGGGGCCAACTGTTTGTCCTTGCCATTTCTGCTTCAGAAGGTTGAGGAGGCATTTAAATGCAAAGACACTTAGCTGAAGTGATTCCTTTGTACAGTATGTTTCTCTACTGGCTTCATTGTTGGTTGATTTCTTCAATGTCTTTTTTTGAGGTACACCTCTAGACCCCAAGAATATTTAAAAAATTAGAACAATTTTGACGAGAACAGACTATTCAACCCAACAAGCTCAACAATCATTTTCCCCTAGTGTCTCCAAAATAACATTGAATTGACGGTCCCTAAAGCCATGCTGTCCACATCACTACTTGGTGATTTGTCTCACGTGTCTGTAGCTCTTTGTGTGGAGAAAAACAAAACAAAAAAACTTTTCAACACTTGGGTGAACTTTGCCCTTAACAAATTTCTAGCTGCATCCCCATCTTTTTGTTGAAGAATATGTTTTAAAGTACCAGAAGTAATAGAATGAAAACTACTGTACTAATTCTCTGCATAATTTTGAAGCCTTTAATCATATCACCTCTTAATCTCCATGTGCTTAAACTGAAAGGTTCAGCTTCTTCAAAGATTCAACCTTCAGTCTTTCCCCATAGTTCATAGTCCCAGGATCAGCCTAGTCTCTGTCCTCTGGACTTTCTGTAGCTCTAATATATCTTGTTTCTAATATGGAGACCAACACAGTACTCCAGATGAGGCCTCACTAAAAACATATTAGCCATCTTAGTGGATTCTGTACACTGTATGGATGTAGATAGTAAGGATTTCACTGTGACTTCTAGATTCCACTGATAAGGTAATAGCTGATATTTTTGATTTTTCATCCTTTATTCGTCAGATACAATTTCTTGTATTAGGAATTTGTCATTTTTTGCTTACCCCAACTTATTCTCCATAGTCACACAGAGTTTTTGGGGTCAGAGTACAGGGTCAGCTATTTGTACTGTGTCCTTGGAGCATTTGCAGGTTAAGGGCCTTGCTTCAGGGCCCAACAGAGTAGCATTTCTTCTGTCACTACCAGGATTTAAAGCGGCAACTTTCGAGTTACCATCCCAGGTCTTTAAGCCAGGGAGACAAAGATAGTGTCAGCACCTCCTTATAAAGTCTTGTTATCCATGTTGAATTCCATGTGGGTGTCTTCCAGTTACCAGCACAACATTCTACTTAAAGTTACCTGTCTTGTGAAGTTTTTTGCCAATTTCGCATCTAGTTTATGTCATTAATTAATTTAAAGTTTCTAGTCTCAAGTCTAATGAAAATTGTATTTTATACAAAAAATGTATAATCTACTGATTCATTCATTTTCTGAATAATGTTCCATAAAGCAACTCAGGGTCGTAGGGGCTAGTGGTACAGAGTCACACATCCTCACTCATTTATTTCAAATCATCAGTTAATCAAAGTTACATGTATTAAAGGAAAACCAGAATACCAGGAGAAATATGTATTACGACAAAAAGGCGCTATATGAGCGCCGACCCGACACAGACAGACACGGGAGGCACACTTATAAAAGAAATAAAGTTTTATTTTCTTCGTCTGTGGGCTACGTCTTCCCCGTACCCTCAGACACAACACAGTCCCACACTAAGCACAAGCACAAACTCAAATAAACACAAATCAAATCTTCTTCTTTCCTCCACTCCTCCTGGCAGCTTTGTCTCCCTCCTCCCGGCTCCATGAGTAGTGGCTGCTGGCTCCTTTTATAAAGCACCCGGACGTGCTCCAGGTGCTTGGTTTGCTCATTTCCGGCTACACTTCTGGGTGTGGCAAAAACACTGCCCATAAGGGCTCAGCAGATCCTGTGGATCCCAACAGGGCTGCACCAAACTCCAACTCCCATGAAGCCCTGTGGGAGTCGAAGGCACCGCTGCAATCCAGGGGGGTTGCCATGTAGCATCCCAGGGGGAGGTATTGGGTAGCCCATGCTTGTTGCCCCGGAAAATATATTGAAGGGGTGTCCCGGCTGTCTGCCAAAGTATAGACCTAGAGAGATAGAGAGTGCAGAGTCCACAAAGTTAGTGGACTGTGCCTGAGCTGGGAGTCGAACTAGCCTTCTAGCCAGTAAGGTAGTGGTGCCAAGCACTGTGCTATTGTGCAGTCAAAGTCTCAACTAATACAGTAAGAAGTTCTTCTTTTGACTCGGCCTTTTCTCCCCTATACAGGAAACAATGAGAATGTAGTTTAATGTTGGACAGTTATTGAATAACGATGAATGTGACAAGAGAAAATACAAAAGTGTATTGTGTATCTTGTCACTTTGTAAACAGTCAAGTCTGCAAAAGGGTGACACTAAGCAGCCTTGACATGAGCTGTGTGACTTGGCAGGCTCTACTATCTTCAGGAAAGTTGTGGTTTGTAGATTTAATTGCCTGTAACCAGACAGTTGCTGAAATGCATTATAAATTGATCAGGCAGAAAGTATGAGTCACTACAAAAGGGATTTCCTTTTTTCAACTAATAATGTTAGATCAGATGCAGTGTGGGGGCGAAATTTATTTTCTGCCTTTGCTACTATTTTACAAGATGAATTAGCCTGCCTTTTCTTTTTCTCCAAGTTTTTTGTTTCCTTTATTTTTCTCATTTCATTATTTTCTTGTTCAGTCTTTACATATAATATACAGGCCCTATTGCTTTATTTAAAAAAGGCTTAAGCAAATAGTGTTAGGTTTCCATTTCTAAATTAAGAAAATCCTGTTTTATTAATCACCATTACTTTGTTTATGACACTGTGTGTTGTATGTGGTTTAATTAACCTTTATATAGTAATTTTAGAAGCCATATTGTGCATTTTAAAGCCAGTACTTTGCTGAATAAATAAATGATACTTCAATGATAAATTAAGTACAAATGCAGAATCATTTGTTTGGATAATAATTTGAGAAGTGAGGCAATTTAACTGCTTAAAATGCGTATAAAAAGTATTCACACTTTATTGCTGTACAACATTGAATTATAGTGGATTTAATTTGACATTTTTGAGACTGATCAACATAAAAAAGACTCTTTAATGTTAACATGAAAACAGATCTCTGCAGGGTCATCTAAATAAATTACAAATATAAAACACAAAATAATTGATTGCATAAGTATACAGTTTAGTATTTAGTAGACGCACCTGTGGCACCCATGATAGTCTTGAGTCTGTGTGCACAGGTCAGTCTCTAGGGTTGCACGGTATAAAGGTACTGAAAGAGTACCAACATTTTAGAAATTTCGCTACCAGTGTGTGGTTTTGTACAAATCTCTTTGTTTTTCCGCTCTCTGACATAACCCTCCCCTGCCACTTTTGCGACATTTAGACCAGTGTTTCTTAATCCAAGGGTTGCTAATGTTTGTGAAGGGTCGCCACATGATTATGTTGTAAAATTGCATAAGTTCATCCAAGTGTGAATTCTGTGCCAAGTTATGTGCCTACCAGTATTTAATGTACTTTTTATTGCCCCAGTATGTGAAACAATGCCATTTCTCTAGCATGAAATTATAGCACGTTTTCCAAAACTCAAATCTCACAACCTGTTAAACACTCAGTCTAAGAAGACTGATAGCAAAGATGCATATAGGAAAGGGATATAGAGAACAAGCTGTAAGGTGAAGTGATTGTGACACTAGATTGAAATGTCAAAATGAAAATAACAGGCATGGGACAAGGATGTGACAATTTTCAGGGTGTTATGAAGGGCGAGCAAGTTGTGTTGGAGTATATATTGCCATGACAGTGTTGTATGCAAAATGCAGTTTCAATGGCAATAAGCAACTCCTGTTTGACTCACTACATGTTTGTCTTTACAGCATACATTGAATTCAGATCTGTGGGATAGGAGCAAAGATCATTTTGCATTAACTTTAATGTGCCTTGGCGAGGAAGAATTCCTTCTCATTACAGTAGTGGCGTGAAAGTGGTCTGAAAAATGTCCTTAATATTGGGAAAGACATGTTTGTTAAACCACTGAGACCCATAAGGAAATATGAAAGACTGAGATCAGCAGTAGACATTCCACAAGATGTCACTTGGTAGAGTTAAGTATTTGAAACTGGTCTTAAATCTTTAGCAAGATTTTTTCCATCACCCATGTAAAATGCAAATATGCTTACATTTTGTTAGGAATAATTTTGCTTTTTTTGTTTATTTACTCAGGTAATTGAATCGTTAAATGGAACCTGGGGCATGTTAAATTTATATTTTTGAACACATTTAGAAAAATGTATTGTTGATGGCGGACCTGCATAAATAAAGGAAAAAAGCTGCCATGATTCATTGAGTTTTGAAATACTTCATTCCTTACCCAGCAGCTTGAGTTAAATGATTAAGTTAAATGACCTTTCATGCTATCCTTTCAAAAATCCTCATATTCTCATGCTGCACCCCATGAATTTCTTTCACCTTTACTAAATCTTTTACTAATTAGTTCCACTGGTAGTGATACCTCAGGAATCTATTTCCTTGTTTTGAATGTGATTGTTTTACATTCGGGTCCTGTGTGCATGTTCTCCCTTTGTGTACACCTGTTTTCTCCAGGTGGTCCGGGGTCCTCCTACAGTTCAAAGACACACAGGTTAATTGGATAGGCATACCAAATTGGGCCTAATGTGTGTGTGTGTGTGTGTCACCCTGCGATGCTGAGGATGTCCAGGAGTTATTCTTGCTTCACATCCTATTCTTGCTGGGGTAGGTCACCTGTGACCCTGCTTGGGATAAGCAGGCTTGGATGGATAGAGTATTGTTTTCACAATACGTTTGTTTCTCACATTTCTACTTTAGTAATATTCATGTGAGAAATATGCTTGGAAGGAAACAAAAATATTTACTTTTTTATGGCCATTATTATTCATCTCTTTATGGCTTTACTGTCATTATGATAATAATCCTCCCAGTATGGTACTGATTTTTTTATTTAGGTCCTCATATTGAAAAGTTTAGTAACTCCTGCACTAGAGAATTCAAAGAGATACCACTGCTTGTAGTAAGGCAGTAAGGCACCCTGTAGACTCGGTATTGGACAATCCCACTAAACCTCCCCCTACCCTTTGACATGCTTTAGACTCCATGGTGGACAAACCACTACACTCTCCCCCTTCTTCTCTTTGTCACACTGTGGACACTGTGGGAGACCGCAACTTTCAGTGCACTGGTCAACAATGGGAAACCATTGCTTTTAGAGCCATGTGATTATGCGGTGCGGCAGGAGTAAAACACATTTGTGCAGTGCACAAGAGAAACTCGTGAATGTGCAACTCTTTTTTATGGAGAATTATCTGTTATTTGCTTCAGTACTTTTGCAGTACCAGCACTGAGGTCCAAAACCTGGTATCGATACCGAGCTCAAAAGTTTAGTACTGATACAATACTACCAGCAGCAAATTCTCAATTTGTTTAAGATCTTGATTCTGACCTGGCCAGTCCACAAAATTAACATTGTTGTTTTTAAGCCTTTTATGTATAGCTTTGGCTTTGTGGTTACGGTCGCTGTCTTGCTGGATTACAAATACACAGGTTTCTTGAGAACACATTAGGTTTTCCTCCAGAATTTCTCAGTATTTTTCTCCATTCATTTTCCCCTATACCCTCACAAGTGTCTCTACAGCATGACACTGCCAACACCATGATTCATAGTTGACATGGTGTTGTTTTGTTAATGTGCTGTGTTTGGCTTAAAGTACTCCATAAGATCACAGAACCTTCTTCCAGCTGACTTCAGAGTTTCCATGTAACCTCTGGTAAACTCCAGCAGAGATGCCATGTGAGTTTCTTTTAACATTTATTTTCTGTTTGCCACACCATAAAGATGTAAATGGAGACATGTCCAAGCAACAGCTTTTGTCTGGACAGTCTCTGAAGTCTCAGTCACTACAGTTCGTAAATCCTTCAGAGCTAATGATGGCCATCTTCACTAGTCTTTTCCTTGAATGATTGCTCAGTTTTTGTTGATGACTTGCTGCAGTCAGATTTACAGCTGTGCCATGCTCTTCCTGTTTCTTAATGATCGATTTAACTGGACTCCAAGGGATATTGAGTGACTTGGATATTTCCTCTTCTCTACCCCCTGACTTGTGCTGTTCAGTCATCTTTTCATAGTCACTTGAAGTATTTTTTTGTTTTCATTGTGTAAGTTTTACTGGCATACCTACTCACCACAGGTTGAACCTTTCAGGTACAGGGGCATTTATACTGTAATCACCTGAAACCCCTTGATCTCCATTGAACTAATTGTGTGACTTCTAAAACTAACTGGCTGCACCAATGGTTATTTAGGTGAATACTTGTGCAATCAGTTATTTTATGTTTTACATTTGTAATTAATTTAGAACACTTTTTGCATCTGTTTTTACTCTGGCACTAAAGACTTAATTTCTATTTATGTGTCAAAATAGCCAAATTAAATCTAGTGTGATTTAATATTGTATAACAGTCAGTCAGTCTGTTTCCAACCCGCTTTATCCTAACACAGGGTCACGGGGGGCCTACTGGAGCCAATCTCAGCCAGCACAGGGCGCAAGGTAGGAACTAATCCCGGGCAAGGCGCCAGCCCACTGCAGGACACAATAAAAATGAAAAAAAAAAATAAATAAGGAGGTGAATATTTGTACATGCATTTTACAGTATATCAATTTGAGATGCAAATAATTCTACAGGGACATTTTTGGGTCCTGAAATGTCAATTAAGTGACTGATTTATATAACTTTGAATATCTATTGAGTAAGAGGAGTGAACTCACAGTTTTCATGGAGTTAAAAGGGAAAATTAATGTGGAAAGGAAAATATGGTAGTCCCTTTCATTGTCTAGTGCAGGGGTCGGCAACCCGCGGCTCTGGAGCCGCTTGCGGCTCTTCAGCCTCCTTGTAATGGCTCCTTTTGGCCTTGACAAAAAAAAAAAAAAAAACATGAAAATGAATAACGGCAATTTCTTAATTTAATTTGTATATAATATATGTAATATATATAATGTTTATTTACTACTACTACTGTTATACACTTTAACATCTAATTTTTATTTTTTATTTATAATTTGTCAACTAAAATATGCGTCACATCTACGTCTATAGCCCTCGCCTTTACCTGCAGGTGGCTTCTGGAGTGTGCGACCGACCCCTGCACTAACCATGAATAAATCCCAAAAATGAAAAATCCCAGAAGAGAACAGAGAGTTTAATTCTGCGTGGACAGAAGCATTTGCCTTCACCGCCAACGACGCTGGCTTACCGGTGTGCTTAATATGTGGCGATAAATTATCGAACAACAAAAAATGTAACGTTGAAAGACATTTTCGAAACAAGCACTCAGCATTCACTGAAAAATACCCAAGTGAAGATGAGCGAAAGAGAGCAATTTCGGAACTGCAACGGAAAGCTGAACAGAGCAAACATACATACTTACAAAAAGTGGATCACTTCTACACAGTCAACTACAGCTGCTAGTTTTGTGGCAGCTCAAGAGATCATAAGGAGGGGTAAGCCATTCAGAGACGGAGAATACATGAAAGAATCGTTCATAAAAATATCAGAGCATCTATTCTCTGACTTTAAATGTTTTGGCGTAGGATGTTTTGGTGTTTGAGCGCATGATGACAGTGTTTGCCAGAGATTTACAGAAAGGTACACTCTCTCACTTCCCCTCCCTGAGAGAGTTCAAAGCAGTGAACATTCACATAAATTGTGATTATTTCCACCGTACAATTATTGCAATGCAAGCTGCATTTAGAGAAAGATTCAGTGAGTTCAGAAAGAAAAAAAACACTCTCTCCTTCCCTGGACATCGACCCATCCCTGCTGAACACATCCGCATTCACAGGAGTAAGTAAGCCCGATCTAGAAATTGAACTGGCCACATAGCGGATAAAGATTTATGGGTGTCCAAGTTCAAATGCCTGACAGTGGATCTTGAAGAAGTCGCCCGTCAGAAGGCTACTCTCGCTAAAGAGCACAAATGGACTGATATTGAAAACCTCCCCAAACCCGACAAACTTGTTTTCAATACATGGAGTGCCATTCCCGAAACATATATGAACATGAAAAAATATGCATTTGGAGTCCTGTCCATCTTTGGCTCAACATACTTATGTGAGCAAGTTTTCTCAAGCATGAACTTCATAAAGTCCAAATATCTCTCCCACCTCACACATGAGCCTGCAGTCCTGTGTGAAGGTCAAAGTCACATCGTATAGCCCTGACATAGAACAACAACAACATTTATTTATATAGCACATTTTCATACAAAAAGTAGCTCAAAGTGCTAGAGATGATCTGCAGCGAACTTCAGAAACAGAAGTCACATTAAACAGGTGAGAACAATAGCATTTAATAGGCTAATATTTAAAAAAAAAAAAAAAAAACACATTAATTTCAGACCTGGAGCTGATGTAGGTTTTTTTGTATGTTCAGGTGCTTCAGTTGATTGCTGGCTGAGAGGGAAACCTGAAGAGGATGAGAGCACACTGAAATGGAATTTTATGTTTACTTTTTTAAAGCTGCTAAGCTACAGCTAAATGTTTTATTTATATTAAAGAGGGCTAGTTTTTATTTTAATTTTATACAGGTATAGGAAGGACTCAAATAGGCCTGCAGAGTTCAGTTAAATTTATTTCAAAGTAGGCCTACACATGCACACTGCACTTCTGTTTGTTGTATTCCGTGGTTGTAACATGTAAAATCTAAAAAAAGATTAAAACTTTTAAAAGTTTATAAGCTGTGTTATGTTTTGCGGCTCCAGACTATTTTTCTTTGGAGGAAGAGGGGGCAAAATGGCTCTTTTGATAGTGAAGGTTGCAGACCCCTGGTCTAGTGTACAAGAACTATTCAGACACAATCCCATGCACTATGTTTGCTACTGTAAATATGAATGAAGTGGTTATCTCATTCATGTTTCTGAAAGAGCTGAAGACCAGCACTTCAATGTGGCTTCTTTATGTCTTGCTCTGGTAAGTGAAGGGTTTGTTCTGCTCCATAAAGATTTTATATCACAAGAAAAAGTCAGATTAGTGAACAGCACTTGTCCTTAAAGGTATGCCTACTTTATTTAGACAAATAAACAATATGTTTAGGTTGTGATATGGAGTCTCGAACATGGTGAATTAGGATTGAAGGGCTCAAAAAGGCTTCACTAGCCAGGCCAGGCCTCCTTTGCCTGTGTGAAAAAGCCTCATCCCATTGGGGCTTAATCCCAGCTCCAAGTGGCCTGCCTAAGGCTTAGCAGGCCCAAACGGGATTGAAGCCTTCAAAAGAAACTTAAGAGTTCTATGAATATATCAAAAA
The DNA here is from genome assembly GCF_900747795.2 of Erpetoichthys calabaricus. NCBI lineage: Eukaryota > Metazoa > Chordata > Cladistia > Polypteriformes > Polypteridae > Erpetoichthys > Erpetoichthys calabaricus. The sequence goes on along the minus strand of NC_041406.2, from coordinate 29,748,079 downwards.
ACACAAATAAGAGAGACATTTTAAACCTCGGCTAGTGAACTAAAAAGACATCAAAATCAACTTTATATAGTAAGAAATGATTTATTTAATAAGAAACGGAGAAACACACAGAAAACCTCCATAAAGCAAACAAGGCTGAAAAGGAGTTGCCTAAATTGCAATCCTAAATCAACAAAGTCCCAATACAATACAGTAATCCCTCCTCCATCGCGGGGGTTGCGTTCCAGAGCCACCCGCGAAATAAGAAAATCCACGAAGTAGAAACCATATGTTTATATGGTTATTTTTATATTGTCATGCTTGGGTCACAGATTTGCGCAGAAACACAGGAGGTTGTAGAGAGACAGGAACGTTATTCAAACACTGCAAACAAACATTTGTCTCTTTTTCAAAAGTTTTAAGTGTGCTCCATGACAAGACAGAGATGACAGTTCCGTCTCACAATTAAAAGAATGCAAACATATCTTCCTCTTCAAAGGAGTCCGCGTCAGGAACAGATCATGTCAGAGAGATAGAGAAAAGCAAACAAATCAATAGGGCTGTTTGGTTTTTAAGTGGCACAAAGCTGTTGAAGGCGGTAGCTCACACCCCCTCCTTCAGGAGCAGAGAGAGAGAGAGATAAAAACAAACAACCAAAAATCAATACGTGCCCTTCGTGCTTTTAAGTATGCGAAGCACCGTGCAGCATGTCGCTTAAAGGAAGCAGCAGCACAGAAGGGAGCAAAGTGAAGATAATCTTTCAGCATTTTTTGACGAGCGTCCCTATTGTCTAGGTGTGCGAACAGCCCCCCTGCTCAATCCCCCTACGTCAGGATCAGAGACAGTCAGCGCAAGAGAGAGAGAGAGAAAAGTAAGTTGGGTAGCTTCTCAGCCATCTGCCAATAGCGTCCCTTGTATGAAATCAACTGGGCAAACCAACTGAGGAAGCATGTACCAGAAATTAAAAGACCCATTGTCCGCAGAAATCCGCGAACCAGCAAAAAATCCGCGATATATATTTAAATATGCTTACATATAAAATCCGTGATGGAGTGAAGCTGCGAAAGGCGAAGCGCGATATAGCGAGGGATTACTGTATCCAGAAGCAAAAATACAATAAATGGAGCAAAAATATTCAAGATCCGATGAGACAAAGAAATGGCAGTACTCACAAGTGACTCCTTCAGACAAGAATGTTCTTCTGCTCAACCTTCCTCAACTTGGGCCTTAAATAGCAAGAGTGAGGGCTCAGCAGGAGTGATGTCAGGATGGTCCTGCTTCTTGGGGGCACCACGCACAAACAACAAGGAATATACAGTGTAAAGAAACACAAAGACCACTGTAAAGAGTTGGGGTTTTTAGGCCCCGTATACTGTAAAGTAAAAGGTTTTTTGTCTGTAAAAATCCAGTACAGGCAAGCAACAACAAAAAAAGGCTGGCGGACAATTTATAGTGACGGATAGGAAGTGATGAAATTGATGGGGTCGTCGTGATGGTAGATGGGTAATTGATGTCATCAGCAAGGGGCCAGAGGTAAGAAAGGAACTCGGAAGTGGGTGGGCTTAATGGTCTTCCGGGTACGGTTGTGGCGGCGGTGCTTCGTTCTTTCTGGAGAGATAAAAAGATTGGTTAGTACCCCACCATTGTCCCCTGGCACGACTCATCGTGGCACCCTTCGGGTCCTTAAGCCACTCCCCATGCGCTCGTGCGTGACAACAGATATTTAAATACATAGTACATAGTTAACCAAATTACAAAAATGAACATAAGAATAAGACACCATCATTCATAAATAAGAAAAATGACTGTACAGTAATCCCGCCTTGATCGCGGGGGTTGCGTTCCAGAACCCCCCCGTGAAAGGTGAAAATCCGCGAAGTAGAAACCATATGTTTATATGGTTATTTTTATATTGTCATGCTTGGGTCACAGATTTGCACAGGAACACAGGAGGTTGTAGAGAGACAAGAACTTTATTCAAACACTGCAAATAAACATTTGTCTCTTTTTCAAAAGTTTAAACTGTGCTCCATGACAAGACAGAGATGACAGTTCTGTCACACAATTAAAAGAATGTCTTCCTCTTCAAAGGAGTGCGCATCAGGAGCAGAGAATGTCAGAGAGAGAGAGAGAGAGAAAAGCAAACAAAAATCAATAGGGCTGTTTGGCTTTTAAGTATGCGAAGCACCGTCGGACAAAGCAGCTGCACGGAAGGAAGCAATGTGAAGATAATCTTTCAGCATTTTTAGATGAGCGTCCGTATCGTCTAGGGGTGCGAACAGCCCCCCTGCTCACACCCCCCCCCCCGTCAGGAGCAGAGAATGTCAGAGCAAGAGAGAAAAGCAAACAATCAAAAATCAATACGTGCCCTTCGAGCTTTTAAGTATGCGAAGCACTGTGCGGGAAGCATGTTGCTTGACAAAGCATCTGCAAGGAAGCCCAGTAAGGAAGGGAGCAGTGTGAAGGTAATTTTTCAGCATTTTTAGACGAGCGACCGTATCGTCTAGGGGTGCGAACAGCCCCCCTGCTCAGACCCCCTCCATCAGGAGCAGAGAATGTCAGAGCAAGAGTGAGAGAGAGAGAAAAGCAAACAATCAAAAATCAATACGTGCTGTTTGATCTTTTAAGTATGCGAAGCACTCGTGCAGGAAGCATATCGCTTGACAAAGCAGCCACATGTAAGCCCAGCAAGGAAGGGAGCCATGTAAAGGTAATCTTTCAGTGTTTTTTGAGGAGCGGCCGTATCCTCTAGGGGTGCAAACAGCCCCCGTGCTCACAATATATTTGAGGAGTTTTATTTAATATGTAATACGCGCTCTGGTTGGGTAGCTTCTCAGCCATCTGCCAATAGCGTCCCTTGTATGAAATCAACTGGGCAAACCAACTGAGGAAGCATGTACCAGAAATTAAAAGACCCATTGTCCGCAGAAATCCACGAACCAGCAAAAATCCACGATATATATTTAAATATGCTTACATATAAAATCCGCGATGGAGTGATGCCGCGAAAGTCGAAGCGCGATATAGCAAGGGATTACTGTAATATAAAAACTGTAGTTGAGTAAGAAACTGCATGTCACCACTGGAAAAAGTTGGTGCACCAACAAGGTTTTCCCTATTTAATTCCAACAAATAGCAATGCAAACATCAATGAAAATAGGGCTGCTACGCACAGCATTTGAATGGTGTTTTCAAAGTCAAGATTGCCATCAGGCTAAGTAGGGTTTGGTCTTCAAGAAAGTAACTCTGTCCTGCGGTAAGTTCAGCGAAAGATTGAGCCCTCCTCCTGGCAGCAGTGGGATCTGTAGGTGGGGGACTGGTAGGGGCGGAGACAGTTGTCCTCACTCGGTGTCTTCTCTCTGCTGCAGAGGTAACAAGAGAGGAGAAGGTTAATGCCATCACTCTTTCTCGACACGGAAACAGTAGTACATATCTCAGGTGGGCCTGAAGCGTGACAACACATAAATAGCCAACAGTTTTGGGTATTTTGACCTTGATTGTGAGCTCAAGCCCTATTATTTTTGCTTTACTTTAGATTATTCATGCATTCATAGACACCATACCAGAATCATTGTAATATTTAGTTGTTGACCTTTAGTTAATCTTAGAAAATAAAAATGACACACCATCTGATGCATACTATTAGTACATATAATGTAGATACATGATAACTGCATCAATTACTTTATCTGTGAATGCCGCAAAAAGATTAGACAGATTGATAGACAGGCAGTGTGGCGTAGTAGTTAAGGCTTTAGAGTTTGGAATTAAAACTGTAAGGTTGTGGGTTCAAATCCTACTACAGTAATCCCTCCTCCATCGCGGGGGTTGCGTTCCAGAGCCACCCGCGAAATAAGAAAATCCGCGAAGTAGAAACCATATGTTTATATGGTTATTTTTATATTGTCATGCTTGGGTCACAGATTTGCGCAGAAACACAGGAGGTTGTAGAGAGACAGGAACGTTATTCAAACACTGCAAACAAACATTTGTCTCTTTTTCAAAAGTTTAAACTGTGCTCCATGACAAGACAGAGATGACAGTTCCGTCTCACAATTAAAAGAATGCAAACATATCTTCCTCTTCAAAGGAGTCAGGAGCAGAGACTGTCATAAAGGCAGAGGAAAATCAATAGGGCTGTTTGGCTTTTAAGTATGCGAAGCACCGCGGCACAAAGCTGTTGAAGGTGGCAGCTCACACCCCCTCCGTCAAGAGCACAGAAAGAGAGAGAGAGACAGAGAAAAACAAGCAAGCAAAAATCAATACGTGCCCTTCGAGCTTTTAAGTATGCGAAGCACCGTGCAGCATGTCGTTTCAGGAAGCAGCTGCACAAAAGATAGCAACGTGAAGATAATCTTTCAGCATTTTTAGGCTAGCGTCCGTATCATCTAGGTGTGCGAACAGCCCCCCTGCTCAATCCCCCTACGTCAGGATCAGAGAAAGTCAGCGCAAGAGAAAGAGAAATGTAAGCTGGGTAGCTTCTCAGCCATCTGCCAATAGCGTCCCTTGTATGAAATCAACTGGGCAAACCAACTGAGGAAGCATGTACCAGAAATTAAAAGACCCATTGTCCGCAGAAACCCGCGAAGTAGCAAAAAATCCGCAATATATATTTAAATATGCTTACATATAAAATCCGTGATGGAGTGAAGCCGCGAAAGGCGAAGCGCGATATAGCGAGGGATTACTGTACTTACATTATATGACCATGAGCAAGTCACTTAACCTGCCTGTGCTCAAACTGAAAAAATAGAAGAAATTTAACCAATTGCATCTGTCATATGTTTTAAGTCATCTTGGATAAAGACGACTGCCAAATAAGAAGTAGTAATAATAATTTGAAGAGCTCTATAACTTTCAATAGAATCATATGTTATTATGTAGGAAATACTGTTAGCTGCCACCAGTAGAACACATAACAGAATGAAGTAATATCCATGATTTTAAGGCTCTCTTACTGCTTTAGATAAACTGAAAAGTAAAAGTCCATAGATTATAACAGTAAAGAGGTAAAAAGTAAGGAAAGGAATAAGAAAAAAAATAATAGGGTTCCTTGCATGGTCTCTTAAATATCTGTTAAACTAATTTAAATGTGCAGATTAAATCCCCAGAAATGTTTATAAACCCGGACAATTCCATCTTGCCACCTTTTGTACAGTATCTGTGTTCTCACTGTCTCCCTAGTGGTCATCCAACTTTCACTCAGTGGAATATAGCCTTGCTACCTGATTTGTAGAATTGAAATTTAAAGTATAGTTTGTGTGCTACCTATTTAGGTTTTTAGTTCCATATGCATTTTTCTTATTGTTCAAATGTTTAGTATTCATGAGCTCCAAGCTAAGAGCTGTAAGGTAAGTAGATTTTTTCTACCTAGAAATGTGCATGTTTTCTGGTAGACACTAGTAACCTCTGTCAGGTAATGTGAAAGCTTGTTTCTAGACAGTCAGTGAACAGCATACTTATAGAAGAAAAAACATTTCTCAAGGGAATGTATCTGCAGTGTTATTAAATGCTTAGGAAAAAGAGCAAGTGAGTTGTGTGATTGATTGATTTAATTGTGTCTTTTAAAAATTTTCTTCTTCAGCGCATAAGGTACCATTACTGAAATGTCACGGGAATCATTAAAAATATCAACAATAAAGATTAAGACTTAATTTGCTTTACTTTTTAATTTAAAATAGTACCTTAGGGTAGATGTACTTTACTGGTGGAAATACTGATCTGTTTGAGAGACTGACAATGAATAATATTTTAATGTATTTTTAATTAAATATCAACAAAATCTGCCTTGATTCACTAACATGACATATTCCCAGCTTTTTTGAGTCACTGTTTATGTACAGTATTATTTAGTAATAATTATATGTTAGGATGACAGGTCAAAAATCTCAAAAAAAGGCCTTAAGTATTCAAATGGACCTCGGGCTTGAACTCAAAACTTTAATCTTTTTTTGTGTGTAAATACCTGTGCAGTTACTAACAATTTGTAGATATATATATATACTGTATATAGATTATAACATTTTGAGACTAAATTCAAGTAATTTTTTTTTTACTTTGCATTGAACCTATTTTGAAAAAGTTCAGTACTTAGTTATGTTTTATTTTTTTTTTGTTTGGGCATTGCCAGGTTAGGTAAATGTTTTTCCTATATCCGTGGAGATCTTTCCCAGAATTCCTGTGGGTGCGCTGGTTTATGATCTCACTTTAGAGAGGCATTCCTGGGGTATCTGAGCTTGACAGATAAACCTTGTTTCTCTGCGTTAAAAGTTCATTGTATGGTCCTTTTTGGTTTTTTGAATCCCTGCAATTGTTTTTTTGACTCTGAATTTTCAAATACATATTGACTTTGACTAAAGATCTCCTTGACTCCTAGCTTTGCCCTTTGGCCCAGTCATTTTCGTCTTCTTTTTGCTGTCTCTTGTGAGTCATTACAAAAATAGGCTGTAATCCTACACTTTATGCTAGAGGGGAACTTCAAAACATCTGGGCAAAGTAATACGTATTTAGAATTGTAGGTTTGTTTAACAAAGTGAAAGCAAAACACAAATCCAAATAATCTGTAATTTCCAAAATTACCAAAAACATTGCCTCTGTCTCTTAAACAGGCTAACAAAACCAGAATCAGTAAACAAAAAGCAACAAAAAATAATAAACTGAGTGAAAAATGCAGAAACCATGTGATCCAAATGATAAGGCCCCAAGACAATAACACATATGAGGAGACATACGCTCACATATACTCTTTCATTTTAGATCTGCCAGTAGCATCAGCTTGCATGTCGTTAAGTATGGAAGGAAAACTGGAGTACCTTCTGAGTAATTCATGGAAGTACAGAAGAAACACTCAAAGTTTTCCCAAGGACCAGGCCAAGAGTCCAAACCACTTCCTTGGGGCTTTGAGACAATACCACTAAATATGACACAGTATATATTGCAGTATATTTTTAATCTTATAGATAGCATGGGTATGTTTCAAAAATCATGTTTTACATTGTTTCTAGGTATTTTTAAAGTGAGTCAGATGTAAGCAACTATTTATCAAAAGTGTGATGTAGACAGTAATTGCTTTAAACACAAAATTGTGTTTAAGTTTTAGGAGGTTGAATATTTTGTGATGGCTGTACAACCACCCTTGTAGGTCACCCACTCTTGAGATTCAACCTCCAGACTTCCAACTCTCTGAAACAGTGGAAAAACAAGGAGTTCATTCTGCTGATGTAATATAACAATCAGTATGTGCTGATGACTTCTTATTGTAAATGTTCTAATTTACAATCTGTTACTGTATAATACTATTGTCACTGTTATGGATATATTTAGAGGTCTTTTTTATTTGAATCCTGAAAAATTCTAAATCCCATGTACTTCAGAGTTTGTTGTTCTAACTGTTGTTATATGACGATTCTAAGCCCATTGTACAAACATTAATATCTAAATATCAATATTTTCCATTAATCATTTTTCTAAAGTGTGGGGTTTGAGGGTGGAGGGTGTTGTCAGTGTCTGTGCTTCTGTTTGAGTACATCCATCCATCCATCCATTATCCGACCTGCTATATCCTAACTACAGGGTCACGGGGGTCTGCTGGAGACAATCCCAGCCAACACAGGGCGCAAGGCAGGAAACAAACCCCGGGCAGGGCACCAGCCCACCACAGCTGTTTGTGTACATCTAAGTGTTAAATCTAAAAGGTCTTTATTTTCTGTTCTCTTGCTTTTTAATGTCCTTTGCTGTACTGAGCTGGAACACATTATTCACTCATTCGTCTGCGTCCTCTTAAAAAATGTCTTTCCTTCATCACACTTTCTAAAATAATAAGGTTCAATTTAATATCTCATCACTTTGCACTTTGAAATCACCTACATTTCATACATTAAAAAAAACCCACAAACACAACACTTATGACAGTGAAATGCATTTATATTCACTCTGCTGATTGCTCTCTTTGCCAGGCCAGGGTCACCTCAGTGCCTTCTGTAGTCAAACAATACATCACAGCTTTCAGCACAGAGTGTGTCAATAGGGATGCAGTTCCTCTCATGCTTTCTTTCTCATTACAGTCCTTCTATTTTTAGCTGCCTGTGATTCAAAAAGAATCTTGGGGGCTCCCAAGAGGATGTATTGAACTGTTCAGAAAGGCAACGATCACGTTCTTGAAGAGGCTGACATAAAGCAGCAGCTAGTACCTTTTTTGTTCATTTCTCTGTCTCCCAGGTGTTAGTGTTTTGGCCTTTCTGTATGTCACTGTCTGATGAAGGACTGGATTTCTAAGTCTAAGGAGTCAGCAGTGCTGGCAAAAAGCTTTGAGCCAATGTGTATTACATGTAAACTAACAAGACTTGCTTGTTCATATCCCATTCCCTATTCTTAAGATACCAGTCAAGATAACTAGCATATCTGGGCAATAAATGGAAACATATAATAAAAAGTAATCAAAAAACCCAGCCCAGCCTTTTTTTTAATTTATTGTGTAACAATATAAAATAACAGTTTGATAAAAATTGCATAGTGGTTAGCTCTGCTACCTCACCAGCTCTGGGACCTGGCTTCAGTTCTCAGTCCAGTAACTGTGTGGAGTGTGCTTATGCTTCCTGTATCATCATGGGTTTTCTTTAGGTGATCTATGTTCCTCCCACTTCTCAAATTAAATGCATATTGTTGTCAATTGTCAGGTTCACATCTCTTGTTAATTAGGTAATGCAGCTCCATTTCCTGTCCTGTAATGTCCTGTCATTCACGCTTCTTTGCAGTTACTGCTAAATTTACTGATCCTTCTTAACCATTGTAATGCAAGTCATTGTACTGGTTTATTTTCTCAGAATTGAATGTAATGTTGGAATGTGACTAGATTTTCTGAGTACTGGCAGCATGAATGTAAATCAAACTAATTATCCCTGTAGTTTTATATAGTGCCCTGTATGACATGTAAAAAACTGGACATTTGTAACTGTCCTGACTTGGAGAAAAAGCTTTAGATGATGGTTGGAAATGGTCCTATTGTTTTACCTTTTGAACAATGTTTCCATTTGAGCAGGTTAGTGTAAGTTTTACATTAGAAAAATAGACTTTTCAGTCCAATATGCAGGAGTGTAGTGTTTTGAAATATTTAGGTAAGGAAGATGGAAATTTCAGAGTAATGTGGTAATGTTCATTGATCATGGCATTGGAGAGTGGCAACATGTCGCATGTTCATTATCACTTGCAAATAAGTATTTCGCTGTACTCTGTACATGTGACAGTACTAACTATAAACCTATTACATTAATTGTATCTTTGAATTTGACCTTATTCAGTGCAATTACATAAATAGTTGTCCTATCCTAGGAACTAACACAATTGGTTTTAAAACATTCGAACATTAGAAAAACTTTTGACAACAGCAGGCCATTTAGCCCAACAAGGCTTGCCAATTATGTCCACCTAATTCGTCCAAAACCACATCAGGTCAAGTTTTAAGTGTTCCTTAAGTCCTACTGTCCACCACACTCCTTGGTACCTTATTCCATGTGTCTGTTGTTGTCTGTGTGAAGAATAACATAACAATAACTATGCACCCGTGTTCTTGTTGATGTCATTTTAAGGTGAGAGCTGGGATCCACTGTTCTAATTCATTTAATAATTTTAAACCTTTTAATCATGTCAACGCTTAAACTTTGTTTGCTTAAACTGAAATGCTTAAAAAATTACTTTTTTTAGTGCAGCTATATCTTTTCTTTATCTTAAAGACTAAAACTGTCCTCACTAATGTGTTGTATAATTTAAACATAGTCTTCCTTGGCTTATGCTGTGCACATCGTGCTGGATAACCTAACATTCTGTTAGTCTTTTTAATGGCTTCTGAACAATTCTGGAGGTTGATAGTTGTGTCTCCTAGGCACTTCTAATAGAGGGTAATTCTAAGTTTCACACCTCCAATTGTGTATTCCATTATAACATTTTTTAATTCCCGCATGTAATACCTTACGTACTATGTATATTGACATTAAAATTCATCTGCAACAAATCTTTCCAAGCATGTATTCTATCCAAGTCCCTCTGAAACGATTCAGTGGTTTCTAGATTTTCTGCCTCTTTGCCTAGCTTGGTATCATCTGCAGACTTAACCAGCTTGTTATTTATATTCCCATCCTGATCATTTAAATATATTAAAAACAGCAGTAGCCCCTAGCATTAACCCTTGTGGGATACTACCCTTAACGTGACAAATTTTGATAAGGTTTCTTTGCACCGTCACCCTCTGTTTTCTGTGTTTTGGCCTATTCTGCACCCATCTACACACTTAAACCCCGATCTCCATGTTCTTTTAGTTGATGCCTATCATTTCATGTGGGACCTTATTAAATGCTTTCTAAAAATAAAGGTAACTAATATATGCACCATTCTGCAGTAAATGCAGTATACGGCAGTAAAATATTAAGTATTTTCCAGTCCTTTGTAATTTCCCCAGTGTGCAGTGACTTTCTAAAAATATATGTCAAGGGTTTATATACATCCAACTCGAAGATAAATGTTATCTGGTTCTGGTGATTTGTTAATGCCTTATGGGCAATTCCTCAGGGATATATGCCACCTCTTTTTCATTCTGTAATGGAAAAAGTGGGCAGAGTACATTGATGTTTGATCAGATTTGTTTTTTCATTAACATTGTACTTTTGCTCATTAACATTGTACATTTTTTTTGGAGCTGATTGTTTGTAGAAGTTCAATAATTCCTCCCAATCCATCCATTAATTTTACTTAATCCAGTTCAGGGAGGCATCAGGTTAATAATTTGCCCTGGAAAGGACATTGACCATTGATTATATAACCAATGTAGATAAAAGTTTCTGCTTGTATTGAGTTGACAACTTAATTGTGCTAAATAATATTTGTCATTTTGTATTCAGCAGATGAAATAAAAAAATATATTAAATGACTTTACTTTTCACATATTAAAGTTTATTTTAGTTTTAAATGTGGCTGAAATGCTTATTATCCACATTCTATGATAAAAGTGCAGTATTTTTATAATTTCTGTCACATTACTGTACTGGAGAATTCCTCAAGGCTTTTTTCTAAAAGGTTTAACACTAAAACTACCAGAGCCAACGAAAAACCTTAAATCCCTTCGCACCTCTCCGTCAGCGTCTTTTGTCTTCTAAATGTGTCGATAAGCCCAAGCAGCCTACTACTGTTATACCTTGTGGTTTATTTAAAAAAAGTGATTTTATAATAATGTATTTAATCTGCATTAAGATGATGCTGCCCAAAATATAAAGCTACTAGTAGTAAAAGAGTGATGTGAAAATGTATTGGAAGCGCTCAATAACCTCATATGTTAATTCCTTTTTGTTTTTTATTTTGATATTTAGAGTAGCACAATCATTCAGTTGAACGTTTTGCTGCTTGACATTAATTGAATCCTGTGACAAGCGGTCCCTGACGCTGTGCGAATTTAAATAAATAAACTGTGCCCAGTGAAAGTGCAGGCTCCAATCGGCTGCAGGTGTGCGTGAGTACGTTTCACTCAGCGGTTAACTGGGGAATTGGATGACCCCGCTGCATACACGTGTGGAGGCAAGCAGCTCAGTCAGGCACCTCAGTGATGCTGCTCCTCGCACCCATACCCAATTAGGGAACAGATTTAAAAGGAACCTGCACAGGACAGAAGGGGGAGGAATGAAAAGGAAGATCAGAAGAAAGATGGTTAAAGGAAGGAGAGAAGAAGGCAGGAGGCTAAGAGAGCCAGTGCGGGTGAACAAGAGAGAGAGAGAGAAGTTGACAGGCAGAAGGGAGAAAGTCCCTCAGGCGATGCTCGGGAGCTAAAGGAGGCCAGCTGAAGCGATTTAGGAGTTGGAGTGACTGAAGTGCTGCTCAGCTAGAGCATACTCCGCGTAAGGCCAAGAGAAAGGTAGTGGGTGCTGCAGGGGTATTTGAAGGTTCAGTAAGACGTCCTGCGGGTGGAGCTACAGATTGCAGGGTTGCGAGCCTGGCAGTGGAAGTTAGAGGCTTAGCGTAGTGCCCTGCCGGAGCCACAGTTGGTTGCAGGGGCCTGAGCCTAGGAGCAGCACAGAAGGTTGACTGAACTGCTGATTAGGGGACTCATTGGCTGCAAGGACCCATTTGGGGTTAAGCTAAGGAGACGCTAGTTTTAAAGGATTGCACCGGGGACTCTGATTTTAAATAGAAGATTCCTGCCAAGTTTTAACCTTGTTTTTAGTGATGTATTTATTTGATTTTAACCTCCACAACCACTTGTTTTTATGGGATTATTTATTTATTGAATTTCTGACCACTGCACTTTAAAACATTGTTTGCTTTGATTGACTTTGTTTTAATAAAAGCACTAATCACTTTGCACCTACCCCTTGCTATGGAAGTATCCTAATTTGCTAGGCTCATCACTCGGGTATGTAATCATTGGTAGCAGGTTCAAGGGGCTCCCTAGAAGGAGACCCGGTAAAGTAGAGCTAACCCGCACCATCACAAATCCCTGCTGAATTTCCCAGCATTGTGCATATCCTAGGAGAAATTTTCCCTTTGTCATGTTCTTAGTATATTCTATAAGATCTCCAGTCATAGTTCACAGACTTGCAGTTGTTGTCTCTAATTTTGCTCTTTGTACGTTTGTGTGTTTATGTGCCAAACTACCTATCCAAGGCAGAGTCCTTTTTCATCTTTGCTTGTCTTGGAAAAGACTTTCCATCCTTCAGACTATGATATGAATAAAAGTTGACAAAAGAGTATTAATTTTATTCTCAACCTTTTTTTTCTGCTACATTTTATCACCTCACTATTTTAGCTTTTTCAAAGCAGATGTGGCAACAAAAGTTGAAATCAACTAGTGGAAGGCTGAGATCCTGATAAAAAGTCTTATTGAGTGCATTTTACTCCAGTCCACTAGATGGCAGCACAGGCTGTGAGGATTATTTAGCCTCACATACTTCAGGCATTCATTCTCCTTAGAGTAAGGCATCAAATACTTGACATCATTTTCTTCATAAGAAATACTGTACAGGAAACGTTTTTGGATTTTTTCCATGGTTCAGATTTGGCATTATCAGATGAGGATTTTGAATACAAGGAATAAAATCCAAACTATGTAGTCTTTGGCAGCAGACTTGCTATAGTATGATTTGACAGTGCATGCAGTTGGTTGCTTTGATCACAGCCCGGTATTATCATGTATACAGTTTTCATACATTGCCAGTTGTAAGTTTTACACAATTAGAATACATTAAAAAATATATCTTTCAAAAAAAGTGAGAGTACTAAAAAAATATTTAGCTTCAAAAGAGTTAAGAGTGCTTTTTCCTGTTAATGCATTTTTTAAGACTTCTTTGTGTGAAAGGAAAAAGATTCATTTTGACCTATTCCTGTTCATAGCCTACTTACCCTGAAAATTTTACAGAAGACACACACTTTACAGATAGCCTAATGCCAAGTACATCAAGCTACAGAAACAGTTTTCAGGTTACAAGTTAAGTACTACATAGGAAAGAATAAAAATCTACAAAAAAGAAAAGTAATCTTGGGAGGTACAGGGTCTAGCTTTTCACAATAAATGAAGATTCTGTTTTAAGCTTTTGTATGTTGTTGCCTGTTCCTCAATACACTAAATTTATTTTCTGTAATTTTTCCACATTGTTTGCTTGTGCATATTGTTAATTTATAAAAAAGCAAAATGAATTCAAAATTAGCGGGACTTTAAGATGATTGAACTGCTGAATCACATCCTCTGCAGTGATCATTATAAGAAGGTATATTTGTTTGAAGCAACAGTATGTGATAACATAGCATTCTCAATCTCACTTTTTCCAATTCATGGTGTGAGAGCAGAGCCTATCCTGGCAACACTGGACAGAATGTAGGGAACAGCAGTTGATAAAGCCCACTCCCACTCAAATTAAAGCTGATAGCATATCTTTGGGATGTGAGAGGAAAGCTGGAATACTACTGCAGAACTCGACATGAGCGATTATTGGATGTGTATCCAACAGGAACCTACCTGTTTTGTTGGCAGCATTGCCCACTGTAACACTGTGCTTTTCCACATAACATATGACTATTTAATCAGTCAGAGATATTTAGGAGGGTTTAGTACAGAGGCTAGATAATGTAATAGCTGAAAGAAGCATAAGTTTAAAGTAAATAAAGGAAAGCAAGCAGAAATATGTTAAAAGGATGCAGAAGTCATTGCTAGTAAGAAATTAGGATATCAAAAATCCAAAGAAGTCTTAAAAACAATATTGTGAAATGGAAGTCTGGTAAGAAAAATAGAGAGAGAGACAAGGAATAGCTGGGAAACTTAATGTCTTAGTAAGGCTGGATATCCTTTTAAATACCTGTGGAAAATGGGATTACCCCAGTAGTAGTGTTGATTAACATAATTCACCAAAGAATTTTTAATGGCAAATGTGCAGTGCTCACAGGTGACCTTGTTCACTGAATATTTCACTGAAATATTTTCTGGAAATTTGCAGTGTGGCCAGCTTAGACTTCTTCTTTCAGCTGCTCCCCGTTAGGGGTTGCCACAGCGGATCATCTTCTTCCATATATTTCTGTCCTCTGTATCTTGTTCTGTTACACCCATCACCTGCATGTCCTCTGTCACCACATCCATAAACCTTCTCTTAGGCCTTCCTCTTTTTCTCTTGCCTGGCCGCTCTATCCTTAGCATCCTTCTCCCAATATACTCAGCATCTCTCCTCTGCACATGTCCAAACCAGCACAATCTCGCCTCTCTGACTTTGTCTCCCAACCGTCCAACTTGAGCTGACCCTCTAATGTACTCATTTTAATCCTGTCCATCCTCGTCACACCCAATGCAAGTCTCAGCATCTTTAACTCTGCTACCTCCAGCTCTGTCTCCTGCTTTCTGGTCAGTGCCACCGTCTCCAACCTATATAACATATCTGGTCTCACTACTGTCCTGTAGACTTTCCCTTTTATTCTTGCTGATATCTGTCTGTCACAAATCACTCCTGACACTCTTCTCCACCCATTCCACCCTGCCTGCACTCTCTTTTTCACCTCTCTTCCACAATCCCCATTACTCTGTACTGTTGATCCCAAGTATTTAAACTCATTCACCTCACCAACTCTACTCCTTGCATCCTCACAATTCCACTGACCTCCCTCTCATTTACACACATATATTCTGTTCCTACTGACCTTCATTCCTCTACTCTCTAGAGAATATCTCCACCTCTCCAGGGTCTCCTCAACCTGCTCCCTACTATCGCTACAGATCACAATGTCATCAGCAAGCATCATAGTCCATGGGGACTCTTGTCTAATCTCATCTGTCAACCTGTCCATCACCCTTGCAAATAAGAAAAGGCTCAGAGCCAATCCCTGATGTAATTCCACCTCCACCTTGAATGTATCTGTCACTCCCACCTCAGACCTCACCATGGTCACACTTCCCTTGTACATATCCTGTAAAACTCTTATATACTTCTCTGCCACTCCCGACTTCCTCATACAATACCGTAACTCTTCTCGAGGCACCCTGTCATATGCTTTCTCCAGGTCCACAAAGACGCAATACAACTCCTTCTGGCCTTCTCTAAACTTCTCCATCAACATCCTCAGAGCAAACATTGCATCTGTGGTGCTTCAGTCTCCTTCAGATTGACTCTTCTGCATAGGATGTAATCTACCTGTGTGCATCTTCCTCCACTCTTGTATGTAACCCTATGTTCCTCCCTCTTCTTAGAATATGTATTCACCACTGCCATGTCCATCCTTTTGGCAAAATCCACTATCCTCTGACCTTCTTCATTCCTCTCCTTGACACCATACCTACCCATCACCTCCTCATCTCCTCTGTTCCCTTCACCAACATGTCCATTGAAATCCGCTCCAATCACCACTTTCTGTCCCTTGGGTACACTGTTCATCACTTCATCCAACTCACTCCTGAAATCTTCTTTCTCCTTCATCGCACACCCAATTTGTGGTGCATATGCACTAACAACATTCATCATCACACCTCCAATTTCCAGCTTCATAATCATTACTCTGTCTGACACTCTTTTCACATCTAAAACAATCTTGACATACTGTTCCTTCAGAATAACGCCTACTCCATTTCTCCTCCTATCCACACCATGATAGAACAATTTGAATCCACCTCCGATCCACCTGGCCTTACTCCCCTTCCCTTTAGTCTCTTGCACGCACAATATATCAGCCTTCCTTCTCTCCATCATATCTGTTAACTCTCTCCCCTTACCAGTCATACTGCCAACATTCAAAGTTCCTACCCTCAGTTCCACTCTCTTTACCTTCCTCCTCTCCTCCTGCCTCCGGACACGTCACCTCCCTCTTCTTCTTCTTCTGCCAACAGTAGCCCAATATCCGCCAGCACCCTGTTGACTAACAGTACTGGTGGCGGTCGTCGTTAACCTGGGGCTCGACCGATCCGGTATGGAAATTTGTATTGTTGTCCGCATATTGATTTGGCAAATTTTTACACCGGATGCCCTTCCTGATGTAATCCTCTCCATTTATCTGGGCTTGGGACTGGCATGAAGAAACACACTTGTTTGTGCATCCCCTGTGGCTGGGTTGCGGCCGGCTTAGACGAACTTTTGTTTTTCTTATACAGTAGGCTCATGATGTTTTTCGAGGTCAGCATGACATCACAGATTTCTAGCTGCCAATGTTGGATGTCACGGCAGCACAATGCTTAGCACTGCTGCCTCACTGCTAATGTCATGTTTTTTTCCTACAGAACTCAATCTGGCATAGTTGGCAGAAATTTCCTGAGCCGTAAGTGATGCTAAAAAGACCTTTGCACCACTCAAAACTAGTTCACGTTCTTCTTTTCTGTTGACTTCAGTGCTTTACACTCAGTTTGGCATAGTTTTCAAACATCTTCACAATTTAAAAAGAAAACTTACCGATGATCAGGCAATTTTTTGTTTGTTTTTGTTTCAGGTTATTTTTGTATGATGCTATTCAGTATAATTCAGAGCACCTGCACAAGTTCATAACTACTGTAGAATGCAATCATAGATCTTGCTTAACCATACAATATTAACATACTTAAACATGCAAATTATGTTAAACATATCATAAAATACAGAAATTTCACTCTGACTAGCATAAACAAATCATGACAATGTAAGTCCATTGACATTAAATTAGATGGAGGAGAGGAAAACAAAAATAATACACATGTGCACACAAGCTGAATTGCGTAAGAAAAGTTTCACTACAACAGATTATTACTTACTGTAGTTTATCAATTCTTATTTTAGCAATAGAATAGTAGTTGTCCAAAAATAGAATGCAAGTTCTGCATTCTAGTTCAATATTAATCTTGTTAATGTATGCTTAATTTTTTGTAATAATTTGACTGCCATGGCCAGGTATGACACAGTTTTAAATATTTTATAATAGATGATTTTTGTGAAAGTTAATGTTTGGTAAAACTGAACAGAAGCAAAAGTAGCACAGCCTTTAGATCAGGAGACACAGCATAGTTTTTTGTTCCCACTGGGTATGTTCACCTCATGTTTATAGATTCCAGGTGTGTTATCTGCTTTGATTAGTAAATGTTCACAAATACAAGGTTTGAGTCAAACACATGTTATTAAAAGACCTAAACCAATTAAACTTACATTCTCATTCTGTTGTTTATCATCACAAAGGCTAATGTCCTAACCTCAAAAAATAAGCATGTGTGATTTTTAGATAAAAGAATGTGAAATTTGATCCCTAATTAAAACAATATGGCAACTTGTCTGACAGAGTTCACACTTCTCTCATGTGTGTAATGTTTACACACCTTTTTTCCTAGTCTATTTTTAAGTTTAATGAAATTTGAAAGCACAAAGGACATACATTAAGACAAAATTATAATTTACAATATAAAAAAATTGCAGTCTCCCTCAATAAATGTTTGTATACATTTTCTTTGCAAGTGACTAAACTAATAGATAAATGATTATTACATGCAGGTCTTCTTTTAACAGAAAGATTCGAGATGTTCAACAAATGACCCGAGCTACTCTTTTGTTCTTTAAGTGCTCAATATATTGATCTTTCAAACAATACAATCTGCCCACTAGATGAAAGCTGTAATTTCAAAATGATAAATTGTTACTCTTTTTTGCATATATATATATTTATATCATATTTGTGTCTTTGTATTTACTCACTATGTAGTTGGTAATTTGCAAAGTTTATATGTGTATCTGTCTGTGAGTTTCTCACAGCACTCTGTGCCTGCACTCAAAGAAAAACAACAAAATGAGACCTTCATTCTTTTAAGTCTGCCTCTTTTGTGAGCTAAGGACATAGTTTTGTTCACTCAAATATCAAAATGTTAATTAAATGAATTCTGCTACTATAAATATCCCAAGGTTATTTTGTAAAATGTATTACATAAAATTAAAGATTTAAGCTTAGTTCAGATATAAAGTTACAGACATAGATATGGCAATGTTTTTACTATTAACATTTCATGTTTGTAAATCTGTGTAAGCACTCAAGTTCAAGTTCCTTTTACACGGTGATGAGTGCTGTACAAGTATAAACTGAATTAAATTGATAATCTAACAGGATTTTTGCAATTGCAGAAGAAGGAGTTTTGGCTGAAGTCACTTATTATGTTTCTGAGCATCATTTTGACTGGTTTATTTCTCTGTTCCTTTGTTCCTCACAGACAGGAAATAGTTTGATTTAAATTATTAGATCACAAAATATTTGGACAGGTCCTTGTTTGCATATTATTATAATTATTTATGATATTTTCAGTTTTCAGTTTGGTTATATTTTTTGCTTACATTTTTTTAGCCTGGAGACAAACATTATTGTCTTGTGTGTCATATCCTTAGATGGTGGTTTCTGTTTAGCTATAAGTCTAACTAGTAAAGACAGGTGAAAAACTTGTCTATAATAGCAAAGGCATTAAAGTATCCCATTTACACAAAATGCTTAGCTGTTTAAAAGGTAACGGAGTCATAAAAAAATTGCCAAATATATTCCAGCACAGTCTGCAAGTGCCTCTATCAGCATTATGACAAAATGGCTGTGATGATATATAGTTATACGTACAAAGAACCACTTCAGCTCTTGCCCCCACCAATAGCCACAGCATCTGCTTCAGTCAGCAAAACTCCAGCCCATTAATTGTCAGTTCCAATATCACTTTTTATCACAACAAATGTTAGATGTTTAAGCATATATTTCCTGCACTGGTCTTTAAAATCAGCCATTCCTTAAACTGTGATGCTGAAACACCGGACTAAGGATTTAATTAATATAATAACCTGAAACTTATTTTGTAACATAATCTTTTAAAAAAAGGTTACATTGTCTAGCATATGTGTCACTTACATGTTCATGATACATACAATGCATATACTTATTTAAGGTTGTTGTAAATTTGGATTTAGTGTAGCTGAATTTTGGTGTAGTTGTATAAACATACAACAGGAATACTTTTTCGTATTTACCTGCATTTAGTTGCTTTACTTGTTTAATCTCATTCATTGTCATGGGGAGCTTTACTTTATATAGTCTGTTTTATAGTGTTGGTAAGGGAGCACAAATACAGTGAAAACCCACAGAGAGCCAAGCCTTGATCATTTTCAGTTCTTTGAGTTCTTCAGGCAATTATCTAAGCATAGGCTTTAAGCTTCTCTTTTATTTCTCTGTATGTCCTTCATAATGTATAAATACAGTACATGGCCAGAAACTCCTCTTAAGCTTCAGGTCATGCCTGAACAGTCTGTTGAAGCTGCATGCTGTTTTTGGGTCTCCTTCTTGGGTGATTGTTTCTTACATTGAGTTTAAGTTGAATGTTGAGACAGCAGAGAAAAAGAAGCAGTATGTGTAGTGCCAGCAGGCCAGAGTAGTAGTATTACTGTTTATGCACTGGCCTCAGACGGTCACTTGGGCAGACACATGTGTCTTTACATATAATCCATGGCCATACATAATGCAGCTGGACCCAGACAGTGTGTAACAGTGTTGAAAAACTAATCCAGGCTAGAATTGATTAGGGGCCTAATGAATTAAATTAGGAGGCCATTAACTTAAAGTAATACTCTAAGTAAGACAACTATCAATAGCAGATGTAAAAGAAAAATCTAAGAATTTTGTTTCTTGTATTGCCTTAGGTGTTAACATGGACAATACAATGATCACTGTGCATTTTGTGCATAAAAAGTCCAATAACAAATGAAATTAGAGCAGCCACAAATTGTTATCTGGGTGTATTTTGATGTGTACTAAGAATCCTGCCAAGCAAGATGTTTATTGAAATGTCCATTCCCCAAAACTGCTCTTGAATAGATTACTCAGTGCCAAGTACCCCAGTTCAAGTGTATTGTCATGTGTAAACAGTACCAAAAATTTCTTCCTTGCATGTCTCCCACAGGTTACTGACAGTGGTACTCTACAATACCACCAACAGAATAGTACATCAAAGAATTGACTGTAACATCACATGATACATAGAAGAAACACTAGTTCTGCTGTCACCATTAGTGGCTATTGAGTAGCTTTAAGATTTGTGGAGCAAAGCTGTTCCTGAATCTACTGGTATAAGTGCTGATCGTCCTGAACCATTTTCCCAAATGGAGGAGTAGATAAGTGACTGTGCAGGATGTGCAAAGTCTTTAATAATATCTCTCTATTATAAAAAGAAATCCTGTCCCCTGTCCTGATAGTCTACGATACGTGATCTTCTCGGAAGATAATTTAAAGACCCGCAAGACGAAAGAGACCTGCCACGGTGCGTCTCACGGGAACATAGAACGAGAGTCTTGCAAGACACACCCTACTTACAAGCAATATCAAAAAAAAAAAACAAATCAGTAGTGTAAAGGCAGTCATGCAGCACACACAGCTCCAGGGCTCAGTGCATATAAAGTGTATAAGGTCAACACGGTAGAAACGAATAGGGTAGAAATGAAACGTTGACGATTAAACGAAGAAGAAAGAAAAGTGAGAAGAAAAGAGACCCAAAAGCGATGGAGAGAAAAAAATGCTAAAAAGAAAAACAATAATCTAGGTGCAAATTTAGAAAATAAGGAACGTGATGATCAGCCCGGAACAAGTGGAATGGAAAAAAAGCACGTCCAATCGGGCGTGGAGAAAAGAGACTCAAATGCGTTGGATAGAAAAAAGAGCAAAAAAGAATAATCGAGGTGCAAATTCAGAAAATAAGGAAAGTAATTATCAGCCCGGAACAAGTGGAATTGAAAAAAAAGCACGTCCAATCCGGCTCAGAATTAAAAGACAATGAATAAAAGAAAGTAGAACTTCATAAAGACGTTTACAAACGTTGATGCTAAACACATACAGAGCAGGTTAGAGACTATGAAACCAGTGAAATTAGAAAGGCTCAAAAAAAAAAACAAAAAACGGTGCTATACACATGTGGAGAAAGTTAAAGGATATGAAAGTAGGAAAATTAGAAAATATAAAAAAGGAAAGTAAAGATTGCAGTAGCGCAAACAAACAAACTGCCTCATTTAACTATGCACCAGTCTAACTTTGGTTTTGCACAATAATTACTAACACTATTGCACCTTAACACTTAATTCTACGTAATTCACATAATTTTACTTATATATTATGTTCTACTATACTGTTATCTTTCAATCTATGACTTTTTGTTAATTTAACTGATATTCTTCTAACTTTGCACAGTTTTTGATAAGTGGATCAGGATGCATTTCACTGCGTGTTGTCCTGTATAACTATGCATGCGACAAATAAAGAATCTTGAGAATTTCAAAAACGGAGTTTACCAGACATGCATTTATTGGTTACTTTATTCATGTATATATATTTATCTGTCTGCTTATTTAAAAAGCTACATTTACCCCAGGAGTCAAAAACGTTCTGTCTAGCCCTTGTACAAAAACCTAGACAAAAGCTGGGGTATCACCTTGGTAAGCCCATGTACTTTTGGAACTGTGAGAGGAAAATAGCACGACTTTACAAACAGGAGTCCAATGCAGAACTCTACTAAATATTAACTGCTGATGATGTAGATCGTTTTGTCTGTGCTGAAATTCCAAACAGAGAAACCTGTCCTGACCTCATTAAAAAGATTCAGCAGATTGGGACTCGCAAGATTACAAATATTGTTTTTACAGAAGTTCTGAAATAAAAGTGAAACTAATAAAATAGAAAACAATTCAAAGAAAAAAAAATCTTAAAAGTATGTATCCGGGAAACCAAACACGGGGGTTGGCGAGCAAAGCGAGCAGGGGGTGAAGCCCCCTAGTCTTATTAATTTTAATGTTGAATTAAAATCTTATTAGCCTTTTCCCATGCTCATAATAATAGCAGCATGACTTGGAATAAGAAGCACAAGAAACCTTTTACTTCATCTGACTCCAAGTCCAAACCAGAAATAACAGCTTTGTCCTTTTTGTGTCCCTACCAAGACAGCCACTATGCAGGTGCTTATAAGCAAATTCAAAGACCTTCTTTATGGATAGCCAAGAGCTACTATCTGATTATTCTCTTCATGCCAGTGCTTACTTTCCTGATATAACATTTCACGTTTGTTATGGTAAAGTACAGACATAGACATTTGTGTGTATGTTATTTAGCTGTACTATGAGTTCTTTCCAAGATCTGGAGTGTTCTGTTGCTTATGCCACTAAGCCTTTAGGCCAAAAAGGTGGGTTTCTTATTGTCATTTCTATGGATATTGCAGAGCTTTAGGAAAATGGTTGAAAAATAGATCATACTATCTGTGTATTACTTTGGAACAACTGTGAAGAGAACAGGCCATTCAGCCCATAAAGCTTGTTTATCCTATTCACTTGGATTGTCCAGAATAACATCAAGTTGGGATTTGAAGGGCCCTAAAATCCTATTCCCCACCACAGCACTTGGTAATTTATTCCATATGTCTGTGGTTTTTACCTAAAAAAGAAATTACAAATTTATACAACATCTGCCATTAACATATTTCCAACCATGTCCTTTTTTTTTTTTTTTTTTTTTGAATGACAGCTGGGAACCACTCTACTAATTCCTTTCATAATTTTAATTGCTTCTATCATGTCTTTATCTTCATTTGGTTAAACTGAAAAGGTTCCGCTCTCAACATGACAATTTCTTTTGTATAAAATTGATATGTGTTACAGTTTTGGCTTTGTTTCTTCCTATCTGTGAAATTGCTCAGTTGAAATTATTTAACAGAAAGCAAAGGGATATGCAGATTCATCACCTTCTGTCTCAGCTTCTGCCTACAACCGTGACACCATAAGCTATTGTATTGATTCATCTTAAGAGTATAGCCTAGGTTCATTCTGGTTTGAAATTATCCTGTGCTTGAAGCGTTTTGTTACTGTTTAAATTTGACTGTTTCACAACTGCTGCGATATATAAGACTTCGTGTTTTGGAAGCATGAATAATAATAAATAATAATAGTGATTTTTCATAGACCTTGTGTATAACTGTAGGTATATCATTGTCAAAAGTAGCCTACTATTCTAATTTTTTAACAAGTTCTTCTTATTCTTCTTCTTTCAGTTGCTCCCATTAGGGATCGCCACAGCAGATCATCTTCTTCCATATCTTTCTGTCCTCTGCATCTTGTTCTGTTACACCCATCACCTGCATGTCCTCTCTCACCACACCCATAAACTTTCTCTTAGGCCTTCCTCTTTTCCTCTTCCCTGGCAGCTCTATTCTTAGCATCCTTCTCCCAATATACTCACCATCTCTCCTCTGCAAATACTTTTGATAGCACATTGTATTGTCTAGTTTAAAGTAATGTGAACAAAAAAAAAGGAATTTCTGTGGTGAGGACGGTGTGTTGCTAGTTTTTCTCTCTAATCATCTATTGTTCCTTGGCATATCATTCAAGATGTGTCAGTGAATGGTGTTAATGTTACTTGGTCAAAATTGTCATTTTGTTTCATTGTGTCAAACCCTTCCCTTTGGCTGATCCTTATATAATGTTATTAACTGAATTTTCAAATACTACCTTGTGTTTTACTAGAGTAACACTTCAATTACTATGTTTTGCACATATTTGGTGAATATGACAATAGAAATTTGTGTACATAGAGGTTTCTCTCATCCCCATAGAAAGGATGCCATTGTATACTCCCTTTCTTATTGGCTGCATTGTTGTAACATTGTGTTGTCAGGTTATAGATACCAAGGTCGTGACACAGTAGCACATTCTTTAACAGTCAAAGCTGTGCTATTCATTTTGTTTGTGTGGTAAAATGCAGCAAATGGTTGATTCATGGCTTGTCAGCACGTTATAAAATTATGCTGCTAAGATCTAACATTTCATCCATTATTATTGTGCCAATACTTGCTTCAACTCACAGTAAATAATTAAAAGACCTCTTCTATGGAAAAGAAAATTAACATGTAGCGATGTCTCAAAGGGCAATACTTTTAACCTCTAGGAAGTAAACAACACTATTTATACATTGCATTAGCTATACAATGAGGATAATATATGAAATTTACTTAAGAAAAATGTCCAAAGCCATCAGCATGCAGGAAGCAAACAAAACTGTGGAAAGTATATTCTTGCCTATGGATCTCAAGTTGGTTAACCAGCAGGAGACAAGGAGTACAGATAAGAGGAGAATGCTCCATATGGAATGAGGTCATCAGTGGAGTCCCTCAGGGGTCTGTCTGGAGATCGTTACATTTTCTGAATTAAATTAATGACATACATGTATATTTCAGTATAGTTAGTAAACATATGAATTTGCAGATGATGTTAAAATTGGAGAAAAGGTAGACAATGAGGAGGCAACAAAAACAATTCAATAACACTTGGGAAAGCTTCAGAACTGGACAAACACTTGGAAAATGCACTGTAATCCAGAAGAGTGCAGAGTGCTACAATACACATGGGCAAAAGGAATATCAGTTATAAATACATAATGGGAGACGCAGTGATACTGGAAGCAACTTCTGAAAAGCATTTATGGAGTTACAGTGGTGTGAAAAACTATTTGCCCCCTTCCTGATTTCTTATTCTTTTGCATGTTTGTCACACAAAATGTTTCTGATCATCAAACACATTTAACCATTAGTCAAATATAACACAAGTAAACACAAAATGCAGTTTGTAAATGATGGTTTTTATTATTTAGGGAGAAAAAAAAATCCAAACCTACATGGCCCTGTGTGAAAAAGTAATTGCCCCCTGAACCTAATAACTGGTTGGGCCACCCTTAGCAGCAATAACTGCAATCAAGCGTTTGCGATAACTTGCAATGAGTCTTTTACAGCGCTCTGGAGGAATTTTGGCCCACTCATCTTTGCAAAATTGTTGTAATTCAGCTTTATTTGAGGGTTTTCTAGCATGAACCGCCTTTTTAAGGTCATGCCATAGCATCTCAATTGGATTCAGGTCAGGACTTTGACTAGGCCACTCCAAAGTCTTCATTTTGTTTTTCTTCAGCCATTCAGAGGTGGATTTGCTGGTGTGTTTTGGGTCATTGTCCTGTTGCAGCACCCAAGATCGCTTCAGCTTGAGTTGACGAACAGATGGCCGGACATTCTCCTTCAGGATTTTTTGGTAGACAGTAGAATTCATGGTTCCATCTATCACAGCAAGCCTTCCAGGTCCTGAAGCAGCAAAACAACCCCAGACCATCACACTACCACCACCATATTTTACTGTTGGTATGATGTTCTTTTTCTGAAATGCTGTGTTCCTTTTACGCCAGATGTAACGGGACATTTGCCTTCCAAAAAGTTCAACTTTTGACTCATCAGTCCACAAGGTATTTTCCCAAAAGTCTTGGCAATCATTGAGATGTTTCTTAGCAAAATTGAGACGAGCTCTAATGTGCTTTTTGCTTAACAGTGGTTTGTGTCTTGGAAATCTGCCATGCAGGCCGTTTTTGCCAAGTCTCTTTCTTATGGTGGAATCGTGAACACTGACCTTAATTGAGGCAAGTGAGGCCTGCAGTTCTTTAGACGTTGTCCTGGGGTCTTTTGTGACCTCTCGGATGAGTCGTCTCTGCGCTCTTGGGGTAATTTTGGTCGGCCGGCCACTCCTGGGAAGGTTCACCACTGTTCCATGTTTTTGCCATTTGTGAATAATGGCTCTCACTGTGGTTCGCTGGAGTCCCAAAGCTTTAGAAATGGCTTTATAACCTTTACCAGACTGATAGATCTCAATTACTTCTGTTCGCATTTGTTCCTGAATTTCTTTGGATCTTGGCATGATGTCTAGCTTTTGAGGTGCTTTTGGTCTACTTCTCTGTGTCAGGCAGCTCCTATTTAAGTGATTTCTTGATTGAAACAGGTGTGGCAGTAATCAGGCCTGGGGGTGGCTACGGAAATTGAACTCAGGTGTGATACACCACAGTTAGGTTATTTTTTAACAAGGGGGCAATTACTTTTTCACACAGGGCCATGTAGGTTTGGATTTTTTTTCTCCCTAAATAATAAACACCATCATTTAAAAACTGCATTTTGTGTTTACTTGTGTTATATTTGACTAATGGTTAAATGTGTTTGATGATCAGAAACATTTTGTGTGACAAACATGCAAAAGAATAAGAAATCAGGAAGGGGGCAAATAGTTTTTCACACCACTGTATGTTAAAACAACATTTTTATCACGTAAGGAATTGGACAAAAGCTATTAAAAATTAAAAAAAAAAAAAACCAAAAGGTTATACCATAAACACCATTGAATATAAATCAAGGGACATTATGCCCAGACTATATGATGTGCTAGTGAGACCACATCTACAGTATTGGGTGCAGTTCTGGTCATCACATTATAAGAAAGCCATAGCAGCTCTTGAAGCGGTGCAGAGGAGAGCAATTAAGCACACCCCACGACTTAAGGATGTGTCCTACTCTGAAAGACTCGGAGAATTAAACCTGTTCATTCCAGAGCAGAGGAGACTGTGAGTACCTAATACAGGTCTTCAAAATTTACAAAGGTATTTATAAAGTAGATTTATCAGAATTCTCTCAACCTAACAGAGAATCACATACTAGATGATACCAGTGGAAAATAAAAATGGAAGATCATTTAGAACTGAAGCCTGTAAGCACTTCAATATGCAAAGACCTGTGGGACTCTGGAACAAACTACCTTGTTAGGTAGTTGAAGCAGAAGCTTTTACAACCTTTAAAAGCCACCTGGAAGAGATATTGGGACAGCTTAGCTCTTAGCTAAAAAAATGAGCTTTCTTGTTTATCAAATTTTTTATGTCCTAAAACATAAAAAGAGAATTTATAACATAAAATCAAGATCAATAACATATTCCTTGTTCTGATGATTGATTGGTAGTTAGTCAAGTTAACTGCCTTCATCATAAAAATGACTGGTAGCTGCTACACCCTGATCTAATAGCTTGCATTTTTAAATTTGTTGTTGGAGATATTTGAGCCAGCCGGTAATTATTTTAGTGTGCATTTTACTGTTTCCCATCATAGGAAACCCACAGCCATGTCCTCACAGCAAATGGCTTGTTGGGCCGCTAGGCACAGCATCCTTATAACACAAATACCAATTTTTCTGTAATTTTGACATGCCGATCACCCTATTAACACACATTTGGAAAAGTTGTAAAAATGTCAAACAAGTAGAAAAATAAATGGTATATTTTAAACTTACAGATTTCCAATGTCATACCTGCCACTGTTATCCATGCCGTATCCATAAGAGAATGGAACCATTTCAAAAAGTTATACCCCGGGTAAATAATACACGCTTGTAATTTTTGAAATAAAGTAGGAAAATGAAATTTTTTCCTTCAGACATTAAAAATCTCAGAATGAGTGCCATCCTTACTTAGCTTGGCAATCAGATACGTGCCATCCTTAGCTCGGCAACTATTTCTCTATATCCTTGTACTCTGAATTGTTGTAATGATTTCCATAGCTATGAAGATTCCCCTCTCATTAATGGGCCATGACATCATTTTTTTTTCTTTTGGTAAAGAAGATGACAACACCTAGCAGTGCAAAATCACAGATTCTGGTTGATTACTCTCACTTTGTGTGCCAAAATAAGGATGAATGCTATTAATATGCTAGCTGTTGCATCAAAGCATTTTTATGTAAAAGTTGAGGCTTTTTACTTAGCATTTCCTGAGCTATACCATTTTTATAAACGCCCTGTAATGTGTACTGTACATTGATTTTTTTGTGTTTTAAAAATATTTAGCAGTTTAAATAAAATTATGTATTATTCTGTTCAAATCATTATCGAAAACTACACTTATTAGTAATGCTTCAAAAGATCTCATTTGATGAATAAGTAAATTTGATTGGCCTGCCATAATTGCCCCTATTTGGCTTCATGCAATGGCTTAAATGTACTACATTTGTTGCATTAAGTATTCTATAGTACATGTATTTAGTGCTTACGTGCACAGTTTTGGATATTGTGCCATTGTTTTTCTAAGGTCATCAATATACAAAGCTTCTGCTGGCTAATGCTTTTTTATTGTTCTTTTTCTCATAATATCACGGTTGAATCTTTTTTTTTTTTCTGCATCCCATCTGCCTTATTAGAATTCAGTAGCTCTTCATCAAACTGGAGAGGTTTTGCATTAATTACCCTTGCTGATCCACTTTATATTTTATGGGAAAGAGATCCATACATTTTAAAAAGGAGACCGAGAATAAAGAACAAAAGGCTTAATATATATGAAACATTTTTACTTTGGTTTAGGTGTTTCCAATATTTTAAGATGCATTTATGAGAAAAAAAATCCAAATATGCATGAGTTTAGCTGTATTAAAACTTGATCATTTCTCCCATTTCTTATTTTAAGCTTTCCCTCATTCTCAATAGCTGTAGATGCACAGTAATTAGCCCTGCTGCATGGCAACCTCAAAGTCCAGTGCAGGTACTGTCTATGTGGATTCACCTGCTCACCCAGTGTCCTTGTGCCACTTTCCTTCATACAGACCTTCAAGTCGGGCTAATAATCCCCTCTAACTTGTCCCATATTAGTGAGTGTGTGTGTATTTATGATCAGTTGATGCCCTGGGTAAAACTGATTCTTGCCTTTTGTCCATTACTGTTGGGATTGGCTATGGCCTCTTCAGCCCTGAACCAGATTCTGGTAATGGGTTAGATAAAGGATGGATATATTCTCAATAGTTTAGTAGTAATTTACATTTGAAAAATACAGTCATGTGAAAAAGTTGGGGAACCCCTATCGGCCTGAATAATAATTTACTCTACTTTCAAAAAAAAAGTTAACAGTGGTATGTTTTTCATTTCCTAGGAACATCTGAGTACTGGGGTGTTTTCTGAACAAAGATTTTTAGTGAAGCAGTATTTAGTTGTATGAAATTAAATCAAATGTGAAAAACTGGCTGTGCATAAATGCAGGTCCCCTTGTAATTTTGCTGCTTTGAATGCATGTAACTGCTCAATACTGATTACTTGCAACACCAAATTGAACTTCATAGACAGGTGTGTCCAATCATGGTAAAAGGTATTTAAGGTGGTCAATTGCAAGTTGTGCTTCCTTTGACTCTCCTCTGAAGAGTGACAGCATGGGATCCTCAAAGCAACTCTCAAAAGATCTGAAAACAAAGATTGTTCAGTCTCATGGTTTAGGAGAAGGCTACAAAAAGCTGTCTCAGAGGTTTAAACTGTCAGTTTCAACTGTAAGGAATGTAATCAGGAAATGGAAGGCCACAGGCACAGTTGCTGTTAAACCCAGCAGGTCTGGCAGGCCAAGAAAAATATAGGAGTGGTATATGCCCAAGCAGAATTGTAAGAATGATTATAGACAACCCACAGATCACCTCCAAAGACCTGCAAGAACATCTTGCAGCAGATGGTGTATCTGTACATCATTCTACAATTCAACACAATTTGCACAAAGAACATCTGTATGGCAGGGTGATGAGAAAGAAGCCCTTTCTGCACTCACGCCATGAACAGAGTTGCTTGTTGTATGCAAATGCTCATTTAGACAAGCCAGATTCATTTTGGAACAAAGTGCTTTGGACTGATGAGACAAAAATTGAGTTATTTGGTCATAACAAAAAGTGCTTTGCATGGCAGAAGAAGAACACTGCATTCCAAGAAAAACACCTGCTACCTACTGTCAAATTTGGTGGAGGTTCCATCATACTGTGGGACTGTGTGGCTAGTTCAGGGACTGGGGCGCTTGTTAAAGTCAAGGGTCGGATGAATTGAACTCAATATCAACAAATTCTTCAGAATAATGTTCAAGCATCAGTCACAAAGTTGAAGTTATGCAGGGGTTGGATATTCCAACAAGACAATGACCCAAAACACAGTTCAAAATCCACAAAGGCATTCATGCAGAGGGAGAAGTACAATGTTCTGGAATGGCCGTCACAGTCCCCTGACTTGAATATCATCGAAAATCTATGGGATGATTTGAAGCAGGCTGTCCATGCTCAGCAGCCATCAAATTGAACTGAACTGGAGAGATTTTGTATGGAAGAATGGTCAAAAATACCTCCACCCGGAATCCAGACACTCATCAAAGGCTATAGGAGGACAGCATCTAGAGGCTTTTATATTTGCAAAAGGTGGCTCAATTAAGTATTGATGTCATATCTCTATTGGGGTGCCCACATTTATGCACCTGTCCAATTTTGTTATGATGCATATTTCAAATTTTCTGTTAATACAATAAACTTAATGTCACTGCTGAAATACTACTGTTTCCATAAGGCATGTCATATATTAAAAGGAAGTTGCTACTTTGAAAGCTCAGCCAATGATAAACAAAAATCCAAATAATTAAGAGGGGTTCCCAAACTTTTTCATATGACTGTACAAAGGACAAAGCTTTTTATAAGAGTTATTTTTAGATTATGTATAGCCGGAACATTGTTTAAAAATAAACAAATAAAGTTAGAAAATGTACACATGGTGTAACATTCTGGTGCAGAGTAGTCTCAAACAAAAGAGTCCAAGATGGGAGTAACTGGGGAAGGCAAGTGGCTGGCCTTATAGGCAGTGGGAAGGAAGAGGAACAGGCAGAAGTGCTGTGGTCTGGAGACGGAAGTAGAACTTGTTAGGGTTTAGGTGGTCTTCTGGTGATGTGCAGAGGAAGGAAAAAATACATTAGTGCACTTCATCAACCCCTGACCCGGTGTTTTACCCTTAGTTAAGTCCATTGACTGCCTCCCATGCACACGTGTGTGACACAGGAAAATATTCATTATATGTAAGTTTGTGTAATTGCTATCAAAGGTAAAATTTAAACAGTAAGTTAATCTGTAGATAAAGTCACACAGACTGCTTCTCTTTTAAGATAAATTCATTTGCAGATTCGCCAATGGTTTTCAATGGGAGGTTTTGAAATTTCAATGCTTTGTTTAGCGCAATCCGTTTGAGGTATGTCAAGAAAAATGATCTTTCCCCATAAATTATCTTGAAGAGTAAGTTTGCAAATTTAAACAAAATCAGTTTACAGTGGGTTGAGTTGTTTAATGCAGACAGACTGACATGGCTATCACAGTAGTTGCTTCTCACATTTTATTTGAATGTACCTAAAAAGACTAAGCTGCAGTTGACTCACATTTTTTGTACAATATCTTTATTAAAATTATAAAATTGCTGGCAGATTTTCCAAACATTGGGTTCAGTATTATATTCTAATTCTAAGTTCTTTTTTGGGCTGAATTTCTTTTTTTTAATATAATTTTCATATTCTTACGGTTTGCAGTTGGGTTTGTATTCTGGAAACTCTTATTTCCTCTTGTGTGCTTTTGGAGCAGTTGATAAGTATATACATTTTCCTTGTGTTTATATATACTTTGTAGCACTCTGAATTTTGTAGTCTTAAGGATGCAACTCTACTTCTATAAATGAAAATGACATTTGAGAAAATGAATGATAATAAACTTATTCATATATTTGTAATTTGCCTGAGCAAAATATTGTGTCACTTTTTTATTGATTGCAGGCTCTGGAAGCAATCCTAAACTTCAAATATTCTGGTGGACCAGGTCATGTAGAAGGTTATTACAGGAACCTGTCACTGGGTCTACATGTGGATGTGGAGCCCTCTGTCTTTTTCACACGTGTTAGTACCCTTCCAGCAACAAGGTAAGTTGGATCTAGAAAGCTAACCTGACCCATTGTTCTAATTATCCTTACTAAATAAAATATTATTTTTAAGCGTATATTCAATAATTGACAAACAATTCAGAATTTTTCCAAACGTCACAGGAAGACATTTTTCCTTCAATCTTAAGAACATTATTTTTGTTATCAGTGCAGCATAATTAAAGACCCATTCCTTTTCAAAGTGTCTTCTCCAATTTTTTCAAGGTGTTATTACACTAAATTCCTTTTCAGCAAATGAAAATTGTTTATATTCTACAAGGGAAAAGCTTACATTTTTCTTCTTCAGCTTTGTATAATCTTGTTTTAGTTTAATAATCATTCATAGTAGCAAAGAGATAAAAGAACTCTACTCAAGTATGTTTACTCAATAAATGTGTGTTAGAGTATGTGATGTTTTTATTTTTTTCATCTAAAATATATTTCTTGTCTGTATTACATATACCCTAAGTTCTTGTCTATAAGCCGGACTCATGTATTAGCCGGAGACCAAAAATCATACGAATTTTTAAAATAAAATCGTATCATAGATAAGCCGGACTCATGGATAAGCCGAACGTACTATAACCTATAACTAATAGAAGGGAGGGAGGTCAGTGGTCTCACTCGCGCCCATTTAATTTCTTTAAGGGGGGAGAGAGTGTGAGATATTGCCGTCTCTCTCACTCCCCGCATGGCGCGGTTGGAGCGGCCGGAGCGCGTTCTTTCTGCTCTGGGCGTCGCCGAGTCAACACGAGCGCGTAGCGGTCATTTAAATTGTGATTTTATATGTAAGCATATTTAAATATATATCGCGGATTTCTGCGGACAATGGGTCTTTTAATTTCTGGTACATGCTTCCTCAGTTGGTTTGCCCAGTTGATTTCATACAAGGGACGCTTTTGGCAGATGGCTGAGAAGCTACCCGGCTTACTGTTCTCTCTCTCTTGCGCTGACTATCTGTGATCCTGACGTATGGGGATTGAGCAGGGGGGCTGTTTGCACACCTAGATGATACGGACGCTCGTCTAAAAATGCTGAAAGATTATCTTCACGTTGCTATCTTTTGTAAAGCTGATTCCTGAAAAGACATGCTGCACAGTGCTTCGCATACTTAAAAGCTCGAAGGGCACGTATTGATTTTTGACTGAAAAACAAACTCTCCCTCTCTTTGTCTGCTCCTGACGGAGGGGGTGTGAGCTGCCGCCTTCAACAGCTTTGTGCCGCGGTGCTTCGCATACTTAAAAGCCAAACAGACATATTGATTTGTTTGCTTCACTGCTTTGAAGAGGAAGATATGTTTGCATTCTTTTAATTGTGAGACGGAACTGTCATCTCTGTCTTGTCATGGAGCACAGTTTAAACTTTTGAAAAAGAGACAAATGTTTGTTTGCAGTGTTTGAATAACGTTCCTGTCTCTCTACAACCTCCTGTGTTTCTGCGCAAATCTGTGACCCAAGCATGACAATATAAAAATAACCATATAAACATATGGTTTCTACTTCGCGGATATTCTTATTTCGCGGGTGGCTCTGGAACGCAACCCCCGCGATGGATGTATAAGCCGGATTTATGTATAAGCCGATATTCTATTTTTTCATTTTCACAACTTTTTTCCTTAGATAAGCCGCGGCTTATTGACAAGAACTTAGGGTAGTATAAAGACAGAGTTTCTGCATAATTTATAGCCAACTGTAATAGTTCACTGTTTAATACAAATTAATTTGTATATACAGTTGACAGCAAGTATCTTTTTTGTATGCAATTCAGTTTATTATGCCAAAAATAGTGATTTTTGTCTGTTATAAATGAGTCTGAGTGGAGTAAAGAGTTGTTTGGAGAGAGGCCCAGAAACACTAAATTCTGTAGATTGTGTATATATATATATATATATATATATATATATATATATATATATATATATATATATATATATATATATATACAAAAAATTGGCTTAACAGTTTTGGTTTTAGGTTTATCATAGTTCCCAGTGGACAACACTAGTGTAAATTTAGTATTTGTTGGCTGGGTTTTACTAAATCGTTTTTTCCCAGGTAAAGATTTTTTTGTCCTCTTTTTTGTTTGTTTGTTTTTGTACTGCTCAGTTTTTCTACTTTGTATTTATTTGTTGTTAGATGTAAATTGAGTATAAGTAGATAAAAGCTTAATTCCCCCCCCCAACCCCTTCGTAACCCTTTTTGACGATTGACTTTTGAAAGGCCTTAAAGTCTAGATTTTAAGTTGTATCAACAATAATATTCACGAAAAATTTAATCAACTTCGATCCCGCTGTTTTGGAGTGATGCATCTTTTGCCCACATAATAACCCCCCGTATGAAGTCTGAAGCTGTTTTTGTGTGATTGGTGAACAAACAAACAGATGAATATTTTATTTATATAGATTTTACTAGCTGATGTACCTAACATTACTTTGGTATAAATAAATGGGGAAAATCAGATCATGCATTGGCTGGTAGAAAACATTGTGCG